>NW_025766399.1:0-42613 GCF_003918875.1 Haliotis rubra
ATCATGAAAGTACCCACACTCTGTATCAACCAAGATGTCAACATGAACGTACCAACACTCTGTATGAACCAAGGTCTCAACATGAAAGTCCCCACACTCTGTATGAAGCAAGACGTCAACATGAAAGTACCAACATTTTCTATGAGCCAAGGTCTCAACATGAACGTACCCACACTCTGTATGAGCCAAGATCTTAACATGAAAGTACCCACACTTTGTATGAACCAATATGTCAACATGAAAGTACCAACACTCTGTATGAGCCAAGATCTCAACATGAACGTACCCACACTCTGTATGAACCAAGATCTCAACATGAACGTACCCACACTCTGTATGAACCAAGATCTCAAACATGAAAGTACCAACACTCTGTATGAACCAAGATGTCAACATGAGAGTACCAACACTTTCTATGAACCAAGGTCTCAACATGAAAGTACCCACGCTCTGTATGAAGCAAGATGTCAACATGAAAGTACCAACACTTTCTATGAGCCACGGTCTCAACATGAACGTACCCACACTCTGTATGAGCCAAGATCTTAACATGAACGTACCCACACTTTGTATGAACCAAGATGTCAACACGAAAGCACCAACACTCTGTATGAGCCAAGATCTTAACATGAATAAACACACACTCTGTATGAACTTATGTCTCTTCATGAACGTACTCACAATCTGTATGAACCAAGACCTCAACTTGAAATTACCAAAGCACTCTGTATGAACCAAGATCTCAACATGAACGTACCCACACTCTGTATGAGCCAAGATCTTAACATGAAAGTACCCACGCTCTGTATGAACCAAGATGTCAACATGAAAGTAAAACACTTTCTATGAACCAAGGTCTCAACATGAACGTACCCACACTCTGTATGAAGCAAGTTGTCAACATTAAAAGTACCAACACTTTCTATGAGCCAAGGTCTGAACATGAACGCACCCACACTCTGTATGAACCAAGATCTTAACATGAAAGTACCCACACTCTGTATGAACCAAGATCTCAACATGAAAGCACCAACACTCTGTATGAGTCAAGATCTCAACATGAACGTACCCACACTCTGTATGAAGCAAGTTGTCAACATTAAAGTACCAACACTTTCTAAGAGCCAAGGTCTCAACATGAACGTACCAAGACTCTCTATGAGCCAAGATCTTAACATGAAAGTACCCACACTCTGTATGAACCAAGATCTCAACATGAACGTACCCACACTTTGTATGAACCAAGATGTCAACACGAAAGCACCAACACTCTGTATGAGCCAAGATCTCAACATGAAAGTACCAACACTCTGTATGAACCAACATGTCAACATGAAAGTACCAACACTCTGTATGAACCAAGATATCAACATGAAAGTACCACCACTGTGTATGAACCAAGATCTCAACATGAAAGTAACCACGCTCTGTATGAACCAAGATCTTAAGATGAACGTACCCACTCTCTGTATGAAGAAAGACCTCAACTTGAAAGTACCAAAGCGTTCTGTATGAACCAAGATCTCTACATGAACGTACCCACACTCTTTATGAAGCAAGTTGTCAACATTAAAGGAACAACACTTTCTAAGAGCCAAGGTCTCAACATGAACGTACCCACACTCTGTATGAGCCAAGATCTCAACATGAACGTACCCACACTCTGTATGAGCCAAGATCTTAACATGAAAGTACCCACACTTTGTATGAACCAAGATCTCAACATGAACGTACCCACACTCTGTATGAGCCAAGATCTCAACATGAAAGTACCAACATTTTCTATGAGCCAAGGTCTCAACATGAACGTACCCACACTCTGTATGAGCCAAGATCTTAACATGAAAGTACCCCACACTTTGTATGAACCAAGATGTCAACACGAAAGTACCAACACTCTGTATGAGCCAAGATCTCAACATGAACGTACCCACACTCTGTATGAACCAAGATCTCAACATGAACGTACCCACACTCTGTATGAACCAAGATCTCAACATGAAAGTACCAACACTCTGTATGAACCAAGATGTCAACATGAGAGTACCAACACTTTCTATGAAACAAGGTCTCAACATGAAAGTACCCACGCTCTGTATCAACCAAGATGTCAACATGAACGTACCCACACTCTGTATGAACCAAGATCTCAACATGAAAGTACCCACGCTCTGTATGAAGCAAGATGTCAACATGAAAGTACCAACACTTTCTATGAGCCATGGTCTCAACATGAACGTACCCACACTCTGTATGAGCCAAGATCTTAACATGAACGTACCCACACTTTGTATGAACCAAGATGTCAACACGAAAGCACCAACACTCTGTATGAGCCAAGATCTCAACATGAAAGTACCAACACTCTGTATGAACCAAGATCTCAACATGAAAGTACCAACACTCTGTATGAGCCAAGATCTCAACATTAAAGTACCAACACTCTGTATCAACCAAGATGTCAACATGAACGTACCCACACTCTGTATGAACCAAGGTCTCAACATGAAAGTACCCACCTACACTCTGTATGAAGCGAGATGTCAACATGAAAGTACTAACACTTTTTATGAGCCAAAGTCTCAAAATGAACGCACCCACACTCTGTATGAGTCAAGATCTTAACATGAATAAACACACACTCTGTATGAACTTATGTCTCTTCATGAACGTACTCACAATCTGTATGAACCAAGACCTCAACTTGAAATTACCAAAGCACTCTGTATGAACCAAGATCTCAACATGAACGTACCCACACTCTGTATGAGCCAAGATCTTAACATGAAAGTACCCACACTCTGTATGAACCAAGATGTCAACATGAATGTACAAACACTTTCTATGAACCAAGGTCTCAACATGAACGTACCCACACTCTGTATGAAGCAAGTTGTCAACATTAAAGTACCAACACTTTCTATGAGCCAAGGTCTCAACATGAACGCACCCACACTCTGTATGAACCAAGATCTTAACATGAAAGTACCCACACTCTGTATGAACCAAGATCTCAACATGAAAGCACCAACACTCTGTATGAGTCAAGATCTCAACATGAACGTACCCCACACTCTGTATGGAAGCAAGTTGTCAACATTAAAGTACCAACACTTTCTAAGAGCCAAGGTCTCAACATGAACGTACCAAGACTCTCCTATGAGCCAAGATCTTAACATGAAAGTACCCACACTCTGTATGAACCAAGATCTCAACATGAACGTACCCACACTCTGTATGAGCCAAGATCTTAACATGAAAGTACCCACACTTTGTATGAACCAAGAGATGTCAACACGAAAGCACCAACACTCTGTATGAGCCAAGATCTCAACATGAAAGTACCAACACTCTGTATGAACCAACATGTCAACATGAAAGTACCCACACTCTGTATGAACCAAGATATCAACATGAAAGTACCACCCACTGTGTATGAACCAAGATCTCAACATGAAAGTAACCACGCTCTGTATGAACCAAGATCTTAAGATGAACGTACCCACTCTCTGTATGAACAAAGACCTCAACTTGAAAGTACCAAAGCGTTCTGTATGAACCAAGATCTCTACATGAACGTACCCACACTCTTTATGAAGGAAGTTGTCAACATTAAAGGAACAACACTTTCTAAGAGCCAAGGTCTCAACATGAACGTACCCACACTCTGTATGAGCCAAGATCTCAACATGAACGTACCCACACTCTGTATGAGCCAAGATCTTAACATGAAAGTACCCACACTTTGTATGAACCAAGATCTCAACATGAACGTACCCACACTCTGTATGAGCCAAGATCTTAACATGAAAGTACCCACACTTTGTATGAACCAAGATGTCAACACGAAAGCACCAACACTCTGTATGAGCCAAGATCTCAACATGAAAGTACCAACACTCTGTATGAACCAAGATGTCAACATGAAAGTACCAACACTCTGTATGAACCAAGATATCAACATGAATGTACCAACACTCTGTATGAACCAAGGTCTCAACATGAAAGTACCCACACTCTGTATGAAGCAAGACGTCAACATGAAAGTACCAACATTTTCTATGAGCCAAGGTCTCAACATGAACGTACCCACACTCTGTATGAGCCAAGATCTTAACATGAAAGTACCCACACTCTGTATGAACCAAGATGTCAACACGAAAGTACCAACACTCTGTATGAGCCAAGATCTCAACATGAACGTACCCACACTCTGTATGAACCAAGATCTCAACATGAACGTACCCACACTCTGTATGAACCAAGATATCAACATGAGAGTACCAACACTTTCTATGAACCAAGGTCTCAACATGAAAGTACCCACGCTCTGTATGAACCAAGATGTCAACATGAAAGTACCAACACTCTGTATGAACCAAGATGTCAACATAGAAAGTACCAACACTCTGTATGAGCCAAGATCTCAACATTAAAGTACCAACACTCTGTATCAACCAAGATGTCAACATGAACGTACCCACACTCTGTATGAACCAAGGTCTCAACATGAAAGTACCCCACACTCTGTATGAAGCGAGATGTCAACATGAAAGTACCAACACTTTTTATGAGCCAAAGTCTCAAAATGAACGCACCCACACACTCTGTATGAGTCAAGATCTTAACATGAATAAACACACACTCTGTATGAACTTATGTCTCTTCATGAACGTACTCACAATCTGTATGAACCAAGACCTCAACTTGAAATTACCAAAGCACTCTGTATGAACCAAGATCTCAACATGAACGTACCCACACTCTGTATGAGCCAAGATCTTAACATGAAAGTACCCACACTCTGTATGAACCAAGATGTCAACATGAATGTACAAACACTTTCTATGAACCAAGGTCTCAACATGAACGTACCCACACTCTGTATGAAGCAAGTTGTCAACATTAAAGTACCAACACTTTCTATGAGCCAAGGTCTCAACATGAACGCACCCACACTCTGTATGAACCAAGATCTTAACATGAAAGTACCCACACTCTGTATGAACCAAGATCTCAACATGAAAGCACCAACACTCTGTATGAGTCAAGATCTCAACATGAACGTACCCACACTCTGTATGGAAGCAAAGTTGTCAACATTAAAGTACCAACACTTTCTAAGAGCCAAGGTCTCAACATGAACGTACCAAGACTCTCTATGAGCCAAGATCTTAACATGAAAGTACCCACACTCTGTATGAACCAAGATCTCAACATGAACGTACCCACACTCTGTATGAGCCAAGATCTTAACATGAAAGTACCCACACTTTGTATGAACCAAGATGTCAACACGAAAGCACCAACACTCTGTATGAGCCAAGATCTCAACATGAAAGTACCAACACTCTGTATGAACCAACATGTCAACATGAAAGTACCCACACTCTGTATGAACCAAGATATCAACATGAAAGTACCACCACTGTGTATGAACCAAGATCTCAACATGAAAGTAACCACGCTCTGTATGAACCAAGATCTTAAGATGAACGTACCCACTCTCTGTATGAAGAAAGACCTCAACTTTGAAAGTACCAAAGCGTTCTGTATGAACCAAGATCTCTACATGAACGTACCCACACTCTTTATGAAGCAAGTTGTCAACATTAAAAGTACCAACACTTTCTATGAGCCAAGGTCTCAACATGAACGCACCCACACTCTGTATGAACCAAGAACTTAACATGAAAGTACCCACACTCTGTATGAACCAAGATCTCAAGATGAAAGCACCAACACTCTGTATGAGTCAAGATCTCAACATGAACGTACCCACACTCTGTATGAAGCAAGTTGTCAACATTAAAGTACCAATACTTTCTAAGAGCCAAGGTCTCAACATGAACGTACCAAGACTCTCTCTATGAGCCAAGATCTTAACATGAAAGTACCCACACTCTGTATGAACCAAGGTTTTAACATGAACAAACCCACACTCTGTATGAACTTATGTCTCATCATGAACGTACCCACAATCTGTATGAACCAAGACCTCAACTTGCAAAGTACCAAAGCGGTCTGTATGAACCAAGATCTCAACATGAACGTACCCACACTCTGTATGAACCAAGATCTCAACATGAAAGTACCAACACTCTGTATGAACCAAGATGTCAACATGAAAGTACCAACGCTCTGTATGAACCAAGATGTGAACATGAAAGTACCCACGCTCTGTATGAACCAAGATGTCAAGATCAACGTATCCACACTCTGTATGAACCAAGATCTCAACATGAACGTACCCACACTCTGTATGAACCAAGATGTCAACATGAAAGTACCCACACTCTGTATGAGCCAAGATCTCAACATGAAAGTACCCACACTCTGTATGAACCAGGATCTCAACATGAACGTACCCAAACTTTGTATGAACCAATATCTTAACATGAAAGTACTCTACGCTCTGTATGAACCAAGATCTCAACATGAAAGTACCCACACTCTGTATGAACCAAGATGTCAACATGAAAGTACCCACACTCTGTATGAACCCGTATCTCTACATGAAAGTACTGACGCTCTGTATGAACCAAGATCTCAACATTCAAGTACCCACACTCTGTATGAACCAAGATCTCATCATGAAAGTACCCACGCTCTGTATGAACCAAGATCTCAACATGAAAGTACCCACGCTCTGTATCAACCAAGATCTCGACATGAACGTACCCCACTCTGTATGAACCAAGATATCAACATGAAAGTACCAACACTCTGTATGAACCAAGATCTCAACATGAAAGTAACCACGCTCTGTATGAACAGAGATCTTAACATGAACGTACCCACACTCTGTATGAACCAAGGTCTTAACATGAACAAACCCACACTCTGTATGAACTTATGTCTCAACATGAACGTACTCACAATCTGTATGAACCAAGATCTCAACATGAACGTACCAAAGCGCTCTGTATGAACCAAGATCTCAACATGAACGTACCCACACTCTGTATGAGCCAAGATCTCAACATGAACGTAATTACCCACACTCTGTATGAGCCAAGATCTCAACATGAAAGTACAAACGCTCTGTATGAACCAAGATCTCAACATGAAAGCACCCACACTCTGCATGAACCAAGATCTCAACATGAAAGTACCCACACTCGGTATGAACCAAGATCTCAAAATGAAAGTACCCACACTCTGTATGAACCAAGATCTCAACATTCAAGTACCAACACTTTGTAGGAACCAAGATGTCAACACAGAAAGTACCAACACTCTGTATGAACCAAGATCTCAACATGAACGTACCCACACTCTGTATGAACCAAGATCTCAACATGAAAGTACCCACACTCTGTATGAACCAAGATCTCAACATGAAAGTACCCACACTCTGTATGAACCAAGATCTCAACATGAAAGTACCCACACTCTGTATGAACCAAGATCTCAACATGAAAGTACCCACACTCTGTATGAACCAAGATCTCAACATGAAAGTACCCACACTCTGTATGAACCAAGATGTCAACATGAAAGTACCCATGCTCTGTATGAACCAAGATCTCAACATGAAAGTACCCACACTCTGTATGAACCAAGATCTCAACATGAAAGTACCCACGCTCTGTATGAACCAAGATCTCAACATGAAAGTACCCACGCTCTGTATGAACCAAGATCTCAACATGAAAGTACCCACACTCTGTATGAACCAAGATCTCAACATGAAAGTACCCACACTCTGTATGAACCAAGATCTCAACATGAAAGTACCCACACTCTGTATGAACCAAGATCTCAACATGAAAGTACCCACACTCTGTATGAACCAAGATCTTAACATGAAAGTACCCACGCTCTGTATGAACCAAGATCTCAACATGAAAGTACCCACACTCTGTATGAACCAAGATGTCAACATGAAAGTACCCACACTCTGTATGAACCAAGATCTCAACATGAAAGTACCCACGCTCTGTATGAACCAAGATCTCAACATGAAAGTACCCACACTCTGTATGAACCAAGATCTCAACATGAAAGTACCCACACTCTGTATGAACCAAGATCTCAACATGAACGTACCCACACTCTGTATGAACCAAGATCTCAACATGAAAGTACCCACACTCTGTATGAACCAAGATCTCAACATGAAAGTACCCACACTCTGTATGAACCAAGATCTCAACATGAAAGTACCCACACTCTGTATGAACCAAGATCTCAACATGAAAGTACCCACACTCTGTATGAACCAAGATCTCAACTTGAAAGTACCCACACTCTGTATGAACCAAGATGTCAACATGAAAGTACCCACACTCTGTATGAACCAAGATCTCAACATGAAAGTACCCACACTCTGTATGAACCAAGATCTCAACATGAAAGTACCCACACTCTGTATGAACCAAGATCTCAACATGAAAGTACCCACACTCTGTATGAACCAAGATCTCAACATGAAAGTACCCACACTCTGTATGAACCAAGATCTCAACATGAACGTACCCACACTCTGTATGAACCAAGATGTCAACATGAAGGTACCCACACTCTGTATGAACCAAGATCTCAACATGAAAGTACCCACACTCTGTATGAACCAAGATCTCAACATGAAAGTACCCACACTCTGTATGAACCAAGATCTCAACATGAAAGTACCCACGCTCTGTATGAACCAAGATCTCAACATGAAAGTACCCACACTCTGTATGAACCAAGATCTCAACATGAAAGTATCCACACTCTGTATGAACCAAGATCTCAACATGAAAGTACCCACACTCTGTATGAACCAAGATCTCAACATGAAAGTACCCACACTCTGTATGAACCAAGATCTCAACATGAAAGTACCCACACTCTGTATGAACCAAGATCTCAAACATGAACGTACCCACACTCTGTATGAACCAAGATCTCAACATGAAAGTACCCACACTCTGTATGAACCAAGATCTCAACATGAAAGTACCCACACTCTGTATGAACCAAGATCTCAACATGAAAGTACCCACACTCTGTATGAACCAAGATCTCAACATGAAAGTACCCACACTCTGTATGAACCAAGATCTCAACATGAAAGTACCCACGCTCTGTATGAACCAAGATCTCAACATGAAAGTACCCACACTCTGTATGAACCAAGATCTCAACATGAAAGTACCCACGCTCTGTATGAACCAAGATCTCAACATGAAAGTACCCACACTCTGTATGAACCAAGATCTCAACATGAAAGTACCCACGCTCTGTATGAACCAAGATCTCAACATGAAAGTACCCACACTCTGTATGAACCAAGATCTCAACATGAAAGTACCCACACTCTGTATGAACCAAGATCTCAACATGAAAGTACCCACACTCTGTATGAACCAAGATCTCAACATGAAAGTACCCACGCTCTGTATGAACCAAGATCTTAACATGAAAGTACCCACACTCTGTATGAACCAAGATCTCAACATGAAAGTACCCACACTCTGTATGAACCAAGATCTCAACATGAAAGTACCCACACTCTGTATGAACCAAGATCTCAACATGAACGTACCCACACTCTGTATGAACCAAGATCTCAACATGAAAGTACCCACACTCTGTATGAACCAAGATCTCAACATGAAAGTACCCACGCTCTGTATGAACCAAGATCTCAACATGAAAGTACCCACGCTCTGTATGAACCAAGATCTCAACATGAAAGTACCCACACTCTGTATGAACCAAGATCTCAACATGAACGTACCCACACTCTGTATGAACCAAGATCTCAACATGAAAGTACTACCCACACTCTGTATGAACCAAGATCTCAACATGAAAGTACCCACACTCTGTATGAACCAAGATCTTAACATGAAAGTGCCCACGCTCTGTATGAACCAAGATCTCAACATGAAAGTACCCACACTCTGTATGAACCAAGATCTCAACATGAAAGTACCCACACTCTGTATGAACCAAGATCTCAACATGAAAGTACCCACACTCTGTATGAACCAAGATCTCAACATGAAACGTACCCACACTCTGTATGAACCAAGATCTCAGCATGAACGTACCCACACCTTGTATGAACCAAGATCTCAACATGAACGTACCAAAACGCTCTGTATGTATCAAGATCTCAACATGAACGTAGCCACACTTTGTATGAACCAAGATCTCTAACATGAACGTACCCACGCTCTGTATGAACCAAGATCTCAACATGAACGTACCCACACTCTGTATGAACCAGGCCCCAGGTCGTGGAACGTATGGGTGACAGTACTGGCACCTGCAGGAGGCTTGAGGTTGTTCTGAACGGAGAGAAACAAACTCTTATTGGAATAAATGTAAGCAAATCATTGGTTAATTGGTTTCAGCAAATGTCATTCCCAATATTGGTCTTCTTACAATTTCATAGATAGCCCTTTCGGTTAAATTTTGATTCAGGATTTTACTAATTGCTAAACAAGGAAGGCATTAATCCGAATATTGGCAAATAGAAATGTATATCATCTTATTATTAAGTCGGCCCAAACCATGCAAAGGTTCACTATTCCTAAATGTATATTTTGACGAAGAGATTGTGTGAGCTAGTATGATTTTACGCCGCTTTTAGCAATATTCCAGCGATATTCCAGCAATATTCCAGCAATATTCCAGCGATATAAGGAGACACCAGAAATGGGCTTCACGCATTGTACCCATGTGGGTGAATCGAACCCGAGCCTTCGGCGTGACGATCGAACGCTTTAAGTACTAGGCTATACAACCGCAGCTTTGACGGAGAGAACCTTTCACCCAAAGGTTGAAAAATGCTGTTATATTCGATCGAGGCTTCAGACGTCGTGCTTCAATGGACAGCGGGTCATCGTGTCCCCGACATCGTGGAACGTTGACCATTACACGAATCACAGGTTTGCTTGGTCCACGGCGTCATGCAGCTTGAACTACCAGATTTAGACGTTAAACAACTTCTGTTCACTGTGCAATAATAATATAGATACTTACTATTCCCTGGCATGAATAATCACCCAGAGTGTCAACCTCGCAGCCGATGAGGACATTTTTGTCGTCATGGTCGCCGACGAGCTCGACGCTGTATTTCCGGAAGTTGTACTCGCTGGGAGCCAGACTGAACTGCACTGTGATGTCAGCGGGGTCTGTCAGGGTCCGCATCTCGTAGGAGACTGATGCAGACCAAAATGCCGTGGATGTACCATCTGCAACAACCACCAATAGCAAACTACGTTATAGAACACGCTTGTGAACATACATACATACTTTCAAACACTGGCTGGCTACCCGCCGTCGCCGCATCTAGAATGCAATGTCATAGACAGAAACGTGACGTCATAGCATTGTTCATGACGTCACGTTAACATGAGACAGTGATATTATAAGGGTAATGCTATTTTGAGGGCATTGTCATTTGCAGAAGCCCGAGGTCTTCCCTTAACTGCCCGACGAAGGAGGGCAGTTGAAAAAGACCGAGGGCTTCTGGAAATGAAGCTCTCCCTCAAAAAATAGCATTACCGTTATTATTGCTCAAAATACATGGAATTTGTGTTGAAAGAAAAGGAAACAATGAAGGAATGTGACTGTAAGTTTACCCAAATCAACTTCTGACGGGCTTGACTGCCCAGAATGCAATTACGTCATCGAACAACCCAAGTGACGTCACAACAGAAAGTGACGATATTCGACCTTGGCCTTTGACAAGACCATAGCCTGCAACATGTCAAACTATGACAGTGTTCGGTTTTGGGTCCTTCAACAGCCTTAATAGTGCAATTGTTAAGGTTAGCACCAACAAGAAGGCCAATATTACCGCTATTTTAAAGCGGGAATTTGGGTTGCTTTGACTTGTTTTACCCAGACTATCTGCCAGTCGAAAGCCAATTAATGTCGAACTATGACGTCACTTGACAACGGAACTGATAGTGGCCCGTAGTTAGGTTGAGCGGTCCAATATCATTTGCAGCGGACCGCAAATTTCTGATAATGGGAGGGCCGTTTCATGATAATTCCATGTATTTTAGCTATAATTTGATTTACTGCATGGTATGAAAATATGAATCCCGACATTCTGTTATGGTTGGTTGGTTTGTTGTTTTAACGCAGCACTCACAATAATCCAGCAATATGGTGGCGGTCTGTAAATAACCGAGTCTGGACCAGACAATCCAATGATCAACAGCATGAGCACTGATCTACAAAATTGAGATACGGTGACATGTGTCAACCAAAGTCAGCGACCCTGACCACCGTATCCCGTTAGTCGCCCCTTACGACAAGCATGGGTCGCTGAAGACAAATTCGATCTGAACAGAATGTGCGTGCGTGTGTGCGTGCGTGTGAGAACTGTAAATGTTCACAAGCACTGCAGGAAAAGGAACGAATAATACTACTAACAGTTAATGTACATGCATAAACGGTTGCGTCAGGCTAGACATGGCCATTGTGGCATTCTCCTATATTAACACCTTGTATTACTCAGTTTCAACTTAATTTAGTTCTTCAAGTTAGGGGTGAACCGGTCTGCTCTTACCACGGTACGGTACGTACTGAGGGTACAAGGCCTTCTGGTTCGGTCCGTTTCAGTTCGGTATATGAGAACTTACTTCCGGGAAAATAGCGGCCGTCAAGCAAAGAAGTGCATAGATTTTGACAAAATGATTCGATTTCTAGACATTTTAGAAAAGGTTTTAACATGTTAATAAAATTACGGTACGAAAACCGAAAATGCAGAATTTTTTGGATTGCATTACGGTATACCGTATCGAAGGCAAAATACCGCGGTTCTACTAATACCGAGGTATACCGTTTCACCCCTACTTTAATTGTTAAGTTTCTTATTTGTTTAACATACAATTGTGGAATACTTGTGTTGTCATAACGTTGACATGCGATCATGGATCATTAGATTGATAGCACAGGACATTCACAGGTTTCTATTGTAACTCTACTTTTGATTCGTTCAAGTATGAAT
Source organism: Haliotis rubra (assembly GCF_003918875.1). Taxonomy (NCBI): domain Eukaryota; kingdom Metazoa; phylum Mollusca; class Gastropoda; order Lepetellida; family Haliotidae; genus Haliotis; species Haliotis rubra. The sequence continues at coordinate 12,965 of NW_025766399.1, forward strand.
CACCTTGCACCGGTTGAAGAGTAAATAACGCGATCCTGGACTTGGATTCAGATGACATTGGCAACGTGTACATCTCCATGCGATACAGGAAGTTGGTGCCACCGGGGAATCCGACCATTTTCTTCTTGAAATTCAGCTGAAGTGAAAACTATGTTTATATACTTCTTGTGTAAAGGACATGAAACGAAAGGACATGAAACCACATCAGTTTCATGTCATCGACATTGATAATGACAAATCCAGGTTCGATATGCTTCGGAGGGACCAATGATAAGGTTTGGTGTGTTCTATGATTGGATGGATTTAAGAAATACAATTCGCTCTACCACCATGTATCGTGTAATAAAGCACACTTTCGCCCTGAACTATTATATAGTTAAAGCACGAGGACGCTTGCGCACAGGGCTAACTGACGCACTGTTCTATTAAATCCGAGAGACATGGTCTGTACATAGACCTTTCCTGCACAACGTTCCTCTATGCGAGGGGCGGTGGGGTAGCCTAGTGGTTAAAGCGTTGGCTCTTCACGCCGAAGACCCGGGTTCGATTCCCCACATCGGCACAAAGTGTTCAGCCCATTTCTGGTGTCCCCCGCCGTGATATTGCTGGAATATTGCTAAAAGCGGCGTAAAACTAAACTCAGTCAGTCAGTCAGTCCTTTATGCGAACATGTACTGTCAGTATGCTGTCGTATCTCAACATCTGACAAATTCATGGCCTGGTCCCATTAAGAGTGAGTGAGTATTTGTTATGCTGCTTTTAGAACACTGGTGTTGGACTGGATATAAACATAATATTACTTATCTCTTGGTGATTCAATACAGTTCTCTAACTCTTTCAGTAGTATTAAAGTAATATCACAGCGGCGGACACCATAACACGGGCTTCATACATTGTACCAGTGTGAGGAATCAAGGTCACGGTGGTTGTGGGTCAAGGTCAAGGTCACCTATCTGAATACCGTGTACCTTGTAATCCTGGGAAGTGAAGTTGTTTTGGGAGAAGTCAAACACTCTGCAGTAAAACGTCGGCTCTGGGGAGGTCCCTGAAAACCTGTAGATCTCTATGTAGAAGCCCTTCAGGTGCTCAAAGCCTGCAGCTGCAACAGTGATACATCCCTCATTAGGTAGAGAAAAGGCTTTTCGTTCCGGGCTCTGTTAGTTGAGAAAACCCCAGGGGCGGATACAGGATTTTCGGGGGAGACCCCCAATCCTCGGAACCCTGGGCATTAAACATGTAGTACATTTGGAACACTCTTGGCGGGGGGGGGGTGTGCACCCCCGCACCCCCCTCTGGATCCGCGCATGAAACCCCATACCATGCTAGTGTTTGTGTCTGAGAAGGTCATTGTCGCATTGTCGCGCATTTTTGGGCTTTGTTCACACATCTTAGATGGGGCGACAATACGACAACGCCACATATTTTGACCTTGAAAATTGTCGCTATGTCGCATTGTCGCCCTTTGGAGGAATAGAAAAATATTATTCAAAACGCGACATGCGACATCACGACAATGCGACAAATGGCCGAAATGCCGCGTTGTCGCATGGTCGCGCTTTGGTTAATTTATTCGGATCCTCATTTTGCTTGTTTTTGCTTTGTTGAGGGCGACAACCCGACAATGTCCCTTCAAGGATTCCATAGCATTGCGCTCAAAACATTATTTCAGAAACACCCACCGAAATGCCTACTTTTCCATTCCCTCACTCAATCATTCCACTGACCCGTGAAGATCCGGGGTAGAATTGCTTGTTGTAAGAGGCGATTAACGGGATCGGGTGGTCAGGCTCACTGACTTGGTTGACACATGTCATCGGTTCCCAGTTGCGTAGATCGATGCTCATGCTGTTGATCACTGGATTGTCTGGTCCATATTCGATTATTTACAAACCGCCGCTATATAGCTGGAATATTGCTGAGTGCGGCGTAAAACTAAACTCACTCACTCAATCAATCAATCATTCCACTCATCCACCCACAGTGTAATCTATACTCATGGTGATTCTTGGACATATCCTCTCATTCACTCACTCACTCATGCTCACACTCACTCACTCATGCCCACACTCACTCACTCATGCCCACACTCACTCACTCACTCACATACTCACTCTGTACCTGCTGCAGGAGGTTCCCAGGTGAACACTATCTGAGGGTTGAGGGCGCCAGAAGGGCCCGGAACAAGGGTTCCTTCCACGCTCAGTGACTCACTCACTCACACACTCACTCTGTACCTGCTGCAGGAGGTTCCAAGGTGAACACTATCTGAGGGTTGAGGGGCGCCAGAAGGGCCCAGGAACAAGGGCTCCTTCCACGCTCAGTGACTCACTCCTCACACACCTCACTCTGTACCTGCAGCAGGAGGTTCCCAGGTGAACACTATCTGAGGGTTGAGGGGCGCCAGAAGGGCCCGTAACAAAGGTTCCTTCCACGCTCAGTGACTCAGGGCGACCCATGGGGAGTCTCCCTTGCACTTCTGGGGAGGGTGCCACCTTGACAACCTGTAGATGATATATACACGTGGACAGACAGACAAACATTGTTCACTCGAGAATCTAGAGATTCGTACGTCAACACAAGATAATGTACGTTAAAATCTGACATCAAGGTAATAATCCGTACGTGGCTGCAAGGTGTGCTGTGTGACAGTGTTATACATCTTTGAGTTACTATAGTTTCTTTAAAGTTTCAGTGGGGGGCACATAGGTGCTTGTTCCAACTTAGAAATACACTGTTATCAAAGGATCTAGTGAGTGAGTGAGTGAGTATGGGTTTACGTCGCTGCGAGGTGTGCTGTGTGACTGTGTTATACATCTTTGAGTTACTAAAGTTTCTTTAAAGATTCAGTGGGGGGCACAAAGGTGCTTGTTCCAACTTAGAAATACACTGTTATCAAAGGATCTAGTGAGTGAGTGAGTACGGTTTTACGTCGCTTTTAGCAATATTCCAGCAATATCAAAATAGGCTTCACACATTGTACCCATGTGGGGAATCAAACCCAGGTTCTCAGCATGACGAGCGGACGGTTTAACCACTACGCTACCCCAACGCCCCCCTCAGAGGATCTAAAACATCTACAAAATTCCAGCGTAGTCTGAACCAGAGCGTTACAGAATATCCCAGCGTAGTCTGAACCAGAGCGTTACAGAATATCCCAGCGTAGTCTGAACCAGAGCGTTACAGAATATCCCAGCGTAGTCTGAACCAGAGCGTTACAGAATATCCCAGCGTAGTCTGAATCAGAGCGTTACAGAATATCCCAGCATAGTCTAGTTCTGAAATTCCAGCGAGCGTTACAGAATCCCAGCGTAGTCTGAATCAGAGCGTTACAGAATATCCCAGCGTATAGTCCAGAGCGTAACAGAATATCCCAGCGTAGTCTGGTTTTACAGAATATCCCAGCGTAGTCTGAACCAGAGCGTTACAGAATATCCCAGCGTAGTCTGAACCAGAGCGTTACAGAATATCCCAGCATAGTCTGAAACAGAGCGTTACAGAATATCCCAGCGTAGTCTGAACCAGAGCGTTACAGAATATCCCAGCATAGTCTGAACCAGAGCGTTACAGAATATTCCAGCGTAGTCTGAACCAGAGCATTACAGAATATCCCAGCGTAGTCTGAACCAGAGCGTTACAGAATATCCCAGCGTAGTCTGAACCAGAGCGTTACAGAATATCCCAGCGTAGTCTGAACCAGAGCGTTACAGAATATCCCAGCGTATCGAACCAGCGTTACAGTCGTAGTCTGAACCAGAGCGTTACAGAATATCCCAGCGTAGTCTGAACCAGAGCGTTACAGAATATCCCAGCGTAGTCTGAACCAGAGCGTTACAGAATATCCCAGCGTAGTCTGAACCAGAGCGTTACAGAATATTCCAGATAGAACTTCTGAAGCCATCTGCCATCTCAAGATACGACATTACATCAAGACCAGCAGCTGTGTGGAGATCACTGTTCAACCTAGATCCCCAGCCTAGATTTGACCGCTGTTGTAGCAGGGTGAATATTTTGATCACTGTCCATCGTTGCTGCTGCTTTTGTACCATTCTTCTACTGCTATTGAATTTGTACTGCCACGCTGTTTCTTATTATCATAATTTTTATTTATGTGTAAAGTTGGTTAATTTGGGAATGCAGTTTCAATTTATATCACATTTCTTTGTAGTTTATTGTTGTAGGTCCAGATGTTAGATTAACTTTTTTGTTTCAGCATTGGAATCAAAACAACACAAACAACAACATTGAGTCATGAGAGGCAAAACGTTTCGCCATGATTTTTCTTGAACGGTAATAAAGGGAGATAACTCGGGATGGCTTAGTTTATGATAAAGATTATCGAGTTTGAGGTTTGTTAAACGACAAGTGAAATACACAAACATTATATTTTTTGGATATATTTATTGAAACAAATAAATAAGAAATTTATGGCAATAATTTTATTACTCTGTTTATACTCATAATTGCATACGCCAACTCTAATATTTCGAAGCGATCAACCGTTTGGCTGTAACTTGACAGGCATTGGGTCTGTGGCCTTGCTCTGGACTCAGCTGAATTGCCAATTCATGAAGGTATTGCAATACTAGCTTTAGAAGAGGCAATTCTAGATAAGGGGAGAAATAATTCAGTCCGCCCTTTATTGGGACACAAACAATTTGTTTTATCTAGAAAATGTATGTAAAATGTAAAATTAATAAGTATAACCACAGTGAGTTTGGTAAGTCTAAGGTGTCGGGTTTTATGAGTTAGATTGGCAGAAGCCATGTTCAAAACAGGTGAAACATCGAGAATCATATGAAGTCGCAAGGGACGATTTTAAAACCACGAGAGACATGTAAAACCACGAAAACCATGTAAAACTGCGAGACACATGTGATACCGCGACTAACAAGTGAAAGCGCAAGAGACACGTGAAACCGCGAGAAACATGTGAAAGTGTGAGAATCATGTGAAACCACAACTTACAAGTGAAACTGCAAGAGACATGTGAAACCGCGAGAAACATATGAAACTGAGGGACACATGTGAAACCGCGACCAAAACGTGAAACTGCAAGAGGCATGTGAAACCGCAAGAAACATGTGAAACTGAAGCGACATATGAAAGCACAAGAATCACGTGAAGTTGCAAGAGACAATTTTAAAAACGAGATCGACACGTGAAACCGCGAGAGACATGTGAAACTGCGAGAACTTAAAAAAACGAACGCTGAGATTATATTGGTTAGTAGGCCGTGTTCAGGATCATTCCACAAGTATAGCGATGTATTGTAAGTGACACAAGCAAGGTGTTAAGATTGTACTATATATCCTCCAAAATGACTGCTTGACGTAGGCCACCATTGTGTCCTATTTTGCCACCTCAGTGCTCGCATACGTTTCCTTTGAGTACGATCTTTGGCCGGTTTGAGAACACATTGGATATCCTTTTGTACAGTGAGCTGGATTTGCCCCCCTTTATTTCTTTGGGGCCTGAGTGCTTTGAGTGCTTTGTCAACAGATATACAAACTACTGCTACTACTACCACTACTACTACTGCTGCTACAATCGCTAATAGTAGTAGTAGTAGTAGTAGAAGTAGTAGCAGTAATAGTAGTAGTACCAGTAGTAGTGGTAGTAGTTGTAGTAGTAGTAGTAGCAGTAGTAGAAGTAGTAACAGTAACAGTAGTAGTGGCAGTAGTAGCAGCAGTAGTAGTAGTAGTAGCGGCAGTAGTATCAGCAGTAGTAGTAGCGGTGGTAGTAGCGGTGGTAGTAGTAGTAACAGTAGTAGTAGTAGCAGTAATAGTAGTAGTAGTAGTAGTAGTAGCAGAAGTAGTAACAGTAATAGTAGTAGTGGCAGTAGTAGCAGTAGTAGTGATAGTAGTGGCAGTAGCATCAGCAGTAGTAGTAGCAGTAGTAGTAGCAGTGGTAGTAGTAGTAACAGTAGTAGTAGTAGCAGAAGTAGCAGTAGTAGTAGTAGTAGCAGCAGTAGTAGTATTAGCAGTAATAGTAGTAGTGGCAGTAGTAGCAGTAGTAGTAGTAGTAGTAGCAGAAGTAGTAACAGTAATAGTAGTAGTGGCAGTAGTAGTAGCAGTAGTAGTAGTAGTAGTAGTAGTGGTAGTGGTAGTAGTGGTGGTGGTGGTAATGGTAGTAGTGGTAGTGGTAGTGAGTAGTAGTGAGTGGTGGTAACAGTAGTAGTGAGTAGTGAGCAGTAGTGAGTGAAGTGGCAGAGTGAGTAGTAGTAGTAGTGTGGTGGTAGTAGTGGTAGTAGTAGCAGTGGTGAGTAGTGAGTGGTAGTGGCAGTGGTGGTGGTAGTGGTGGTGGTAGTGAATAGTAGTGGCAGTGAGTAGCAGTAGTGAGGCAGTAGTAGTAGTAGCAGTGGTGTGGTAGTGAGTGGCAGCAGTGGTCAGTAGTGGTGGTAGTAGTGAAGTAGTAGTAGTGTAGTGGTAGTAGTGAGTGGTGGTGGTAGGTGGTGAGTAGAGCAGTGGTAGTAGTGGTAGCAGTGACGGTGGTAGTAGTAGTGAGTAGTGGTGGTGGTAGTGGTGGTAGTGGTGGCAGTGAAGTAGTGGTGGTGGCAGTGGTAGTAGGCATCAGTGGTAGTAGTGATGGTAGTGGTAATTGCTAGTGGTAGTAGTGTGTAGTGAGGTGTTGGTAGTAGTGGAAGTGAGTAGTAGTGGAGTGGTAGTGGTAGTGGTAGTGAGTAGTAGTAGTGAGTAGTGGTGGTAGTAGTGGCAAGCAGTAGTAGTAGTGGCAGTGGTGGTGGTAGTGGTGGAGTAGTGTGAGTGAAGTGTAGTAGTAGTGAAGTAGTAGTGGTGGTAATTGGTAGTAGTGAAGTGGTGTAGGTAGTAGTAGCAGTGAGTGAGCAGTGGCAGTGGTAGTGGTGGTGTGGTGGCAGTGAGTAGCAGCAGTAGTGGTAGCAGTGGCAGTTAAGTAGCAGTAGTAGTGTGTAGTAGCAGTAGTGAGTAGCAGCAGTAGTAGTAAGTAGTAGTAGTAGCAGCAGTAGCAGCAGCAGCAGTAGCAGCAGCAGCAACAGCTGTAGTAGTAGCAGTAGCAGTAGTAGCAGCGGTAGTGTGGCAGCAGTGGTAGCAGTAGCAGTAGTAGTAGCAGCAGTAGTAGCAGCAGCAGCAGCAGCAGCAAGCAATGCAGTAGCAGCAGTAGTAGTAGTAGCAGTAGCAGCAGCAGCAGCAGTGGTAGCAGTAGTAGTAGTGGTGGTAGCAGTGGTAGTAGTAGTAGCAGTAGCAGTAGCAGTACAGTAGCAGTAGCAGCAGTAGTAGTAGCAGTAGTAGTAGTGGTGGTAGTAGTAGCAGTAGCAGTAGCAGTAGCAGCAGTAGTAGTAGTAGAAGAAGAAGAAGAAGCAGTAGTAGTAGCAGTAATAACCACACCATATGTAAGATTCCTTTTCCCCAAATAAACTAGGTTGGTGTGTACCTGGTCTGACCCCTGATCACTTAAGATGGCAGTGTCACATTACCATGCCTACAGCACACGTGCAAACCTGAGGAGTCCCAGGTCACCAAGGCAATATATATAACATCCACTAGAAGCCTGGAGTCCCAGGTCACCAAGGCAATATATATAACATCCACTAGAAGCCTCAGTCATGTTTACTTTTCCAGCAGGAGGCCCGACAAGATTTATGACTCTCATAAAGACTATTGTTCATCTCAGTGATGATAATTTGATATAACCAGATACCATATACCGATCGGTATATGGTCTCTGATATAACCAATGCGCTGTTTTAATACACACTATTTGTACCAAAGTATTTCTAGAAGTATAAATTTTGAAACATATCTATTATGATGATTATTATTACTGTTATCTCCACTGAATTCTTTATTTATCTGAGTACAAAGGAGCGCCTTGTCCAAGGAAATTCGAACGAAAACAATTGTCTCGTATCTGACGACAGAATTATGGCTTGAAGTACTTTATCGGGGTCAAGAACTCCGTCACGTTAGTGATAAGCACTTGTAATAGCAATGAAAATACCGCACACCTGGAGTTGGAAGTAGAATTATGGCTTGAAGTACTTGAGATATTGAAACTTTTCACCGAGAGCTTTACAAGTATGAATACACATTGCCATTTAGAAAGTGGTCTGTGATCTACCAGTTTCGGACGTGGGAGTCGTGAGAATTTGCACTTGTCAGAGGGGTACACGTGATCGGGGCTACCAGTTGTCCGACTTCCATCTTTGTGGAAGCCGCGTTGGCTGAGCGAGTTAGGCGACTGACGTTGAGTGATGACGATCAGTGTGCGAAATTTGCTAGCCTGTCAGGCAAGCTAGGCCGGAAAGTTACTAGCCCACAAAATAATTCACTAGCCCGAAATGTGAATGTAGAAACTAAGCAAAAAATTATAAAAAGGTAAAATACCATCAAAAACAAATGACACCATGAAATGTCACAAGCCAGTCGGCCCAGTGACTGAAGAGATATTTACTGGCCCGACTGGATTTTTCCTAGCCTCGGGCTAGCGGGCCAGTGGTTGTATATGATTTGTAATCAGCTACCTTGGATGTGATAACACTCAGTGATATAAAGTAATGCAACATACTTTGTGTATGTTGCTAGGTACAATATGTCCATTTACATGTCCATTTTGTTTATAGGGGCGGTGGGGTAGCATTGTGGTTAAAGCGTTCACTCGTCACGCCGAGGACCCGGGTTCGATTCCCCACATATCTACAATGTATGAAGCCCATTTCTGGTGTCACCCACCGTGATATTGCTGGAATATTGCTCAAAGCGGCGTAAAACCAAAACTCACTCACTCACCCATTGTGTTAATAGTGTGTAAGGGCTTCGGCCATTCATTCGAAATAAGCACCAAACTGTGTCCTGGCTACTCACTGGATGTTCCAAGCATTGTGCATGTCAATGGCCCCCTCTGAAAAAAAGCAATTGAAAATTCAGCTGGTACAACTATTACAGTGTTTTATTCGTTTGGATTTTATCCATATAGAGTAAGGCTACCTGGAGATTTACCCGCGCTATTTTGAATGTGGAAGTTTCAGATGTTAGATGTAGTTCATGTGGTTTAAACTAACGGGAGCCCAGCTTTGATGAACTGTTTGGTGTCAGAGTGAGTGAGTGAGTGAGTTTAGTTTTACACCGCTTTTAGCAATATTCCAGCAATATCATGGCAGGGGACACCAGAAATGGGCTTCACACATTGCATCCACGCCGAGAATCGAACCCGGGTCTTGGCGTGACGAGCGGACGGTTTGACCACTAAGCTACCCCACCGCCCCTTTAATAACTTATAAGTGAGACAGAGGAAGAGATTAAGGATATAAAATATTGTTTTGTGAACTTTTAAACTATCGTATTGTCAATATTTACACCCCTTTGAAATTCATTAAGTTTTAAAAGGTATATTTCAACGAATTCTCGTCGAATCCACACACTGATCATGAGACAAGAATGGAGTACTGGGGACCTATTCAGACCTATAATCCACAAACTAAAACAAGCATAAGGTACTGGGGACCTATTCAGACCTATAATCCACACACTAAAACAAGCATAAGGTACTGGGGACGTATTCAGACTATGATTCCACACACTGAGACAAGCATGGGGTACTGTCGACCTATTCAGACCTGGAATCCACACACCGAGACAGGCATGGGGTACTGTCGACCTTTCCAATCTTGAATCAACACAGGGAGACAGGCATGGGGTACTGTCGACCTATTCAATCTGGAATCCACACACCGAGACAGGCATGGGGTACTGTCGACCTATTCAGACTATGAATCCACACACCGAGACAGGCATGGGGTACTGTCGACCTATTCAGACTATGATACCACACACCGAGAGAGGCATGGGGTACTGTCGACCTATTCAGACTATGAATCCACACACTGAGACAGGCATGGGGTACTGTCGACCTATTCAATCTGGAATCAACACACTGAGACAAGCATGGGGTACTGTCGACCTATTGAGACCTGGAATCCACACACTGAGACAAGCATGGAGTACTGGGGACCTATTGTAAAATGGAATCCACACACTGAGACAGGCATGGGGTACTGTCGACCTATTCAGACCTGGAATCTACACACTGAGACAGGCATGGAGTACTGGGGACCTATTGTAACCTGGAATCCACACAGTGAGCCAGGCATGGGGTACTGGGGACCTATTGTAACCTGGAATCCACACACTGAGCCAGGCATGGGGTACTTGGGACCTATTGTAACCTGGAATCCACACACTGAGCCAGGCATGGGGTAGTGGGGACCTATTCTAACCTGGAATCCACACACTGAGCCAGGCATGGGGTACTGGGGACCTATTGTAACCTGGAATCCACACACTGAGACAGGCATGGGGTACTGGGGACCTATTGTAACCTGGAATCTACACACTGAGCCAGGCATTGGGTACTGGGGACCTATTGTAACCTGGAATCCACACACACTGAGACAGGCATGGGGTACTGGGGACCTATTGTGTAACCTGGAATCTACACACTGAGACAGGCATGGGGTACTGGGGACCTATTGTAACTTGGAATCCACACACTGAGACAGGCATGGGGTACTGGGGACCTATTCAATCTGGAATCTACACACTGAGCAGCCAGGCATGGGGTACTGGGGACCCTATTGAGACCCTGAAATCTACACACTGAGACAGGCATGGGGTACTGGGGACCTATTCAATCTGGAATCCACACACTGAGACAGGCATGGGGTACTGGGGACCTATTGTAACCTGGAATCACACACACTGAGACAGGCATGGGGTACTGGGGACCTATTGTAACTAGAAGGAATCTACACACTGAGCCAGGCATGGGGTACTGGGGACCTATTGTAACCTGGAATCTACACACTGAGCCAGGCATGGGGTACTGGGGACCTATTCAATCTGGAATCCACACACTGAGACAGGCATGGGGTACTGGGGACCTATTGAGACCTGAAATCTACACACTGAGACAGGCATGGGGTACTGGGGACCTTTTGTAACTTGGAATCCACACACTGAGCCAGGCATGGGGTACTGGGGACCTATTCTAACCTGGAATCCACACACTGAGACAGGCATGGGGTACTGGGGACCTATTGTAACCTGGAATACACACACTGAGCCAGGCATGGGGTACTGGGGACCTATTGTAACCTGGAATCCACACACTGAGACAGGCATGGGGTACTGGGGACCTATTGTAACCTGGAATCTACACACTGAGCCAGGCATTGGGTACTGGGGACCTATTGTAACCTGGAATCTACACACTGAGACAGGCATGGGGTACTGGGGACCTATTGTAACCTGGAATCCACACACTGAGACAGGCATGGGGTACTGGGGACCTATTGTAACTTGGAATCCACACACTGAGACAGGCATGGGGTACTGGGGACCTATTCAATCTGGAATCCACACACTGAGACAGGCATGGGGTACTGGGGACCTATTGAGACCTGAAATCTACACACTGAGACAGGCATGGGGTACTGGGGACCTATTGTAACCTGGAATCTACACACTGAGACAGGCATGGGGTACTGGGGACCTATTCAATCTGGAATCCACACACTGAGACAGGCATGGGGTACTGGGGACCTATTGTAACCTGGAATCCACACACTGAGACAGGCATGGGGTACTGGGGACCTATTGTAACTTGGAATCTACACACTGAGCCAGGCATGGGACTCTGGGGACCTATTGTAACCTGGAATCCACACACTGAGCCAGGCATGGGGTACTGGGGACCTATTGTAACCTGGAATCTACACACTGAGCCAGGCATGGGGTACTGGGGACCTATTGTAACCTGGAATCCACACACTGAGCCAGGCATGGGGTACTGGGGACCTATTGTAACCTGGAATCTACACACTGAGCCAGGCATGGGGTACTGGGGACCTATTGTAACCTGGAATCCACACACTGAGACAGGCATGGGGTACTGGGGACCTATTGTAACCTGGAATCTACACACTGAGACAGGCATGGGGTACTGGGGACCTATTGTAACTTGGAATCCACACACTGAGCCAGGCATGGGGTACTGGGGACCTATTCAATCTGGAATCCACACACTGAGACAGGCATGGGGTACTGGGGACCTATTGAGACCTGAAATCTACACACTGAGACAGGCATGGGGTACTGGGGACCTATTGTAACCTGGAATCTACACACTGAGCCAGGCATGGGGTACTGGGGACCTATTCAATCTGGAATCCACACACTGAGACAGGCATGGGGTACTTGGGACCTATTGTAACCTGGAATCCACACACTGAGACAGGCATGGGGTACTGGGGACCTATTGTAACCTGGAATCTACACACTGAGCCAGGCATGGGGTACTGGGGACCTATTGTAACCTGGAATCTACACACTGAGCCAGGCATGGGGTACTTGGGACCTATTCAATCTGGAATCCACACACTGAGACAGGCATGGGGTACTGGGGACCTATTGAGACCTGAAATCTACACACTGAGACAGGCATGGGGTACTGGGGACCTTTTGTAACTTGGAATCCACACACTGAGACAGGCATGGGGTACTGTCGACCTATTCAGACCTGGAATCCACACACTGAGACAGGCATGGGGTACTGGGGACCTATTGTAACTTGGAATCCACACACTGAGACAGGCATGGGGTACTGGGGACCTATTCAATCTGGAATCCACACACTGAGACAGGCATGGGGTACTGTCGACCTATTGAGAATCCACACACTGAGACAGGCATGGGGTACTGGGGACCTATTGTAACTTGGAATCCACACACTGAGACAGGCATGCGGTACTGGGGACCTATTCAATCTGGAATCCACACACTGAGACAGGCATGGGGTACTGGGGACCTATTGAGACCTGAAATCTACACACTGAGACAGGCATGGGGTACTGGGGAACTATTGAGACCTGGAAGCCACACACTGAGACAGGCATGGGGTACTGGGAAATCTATACAGAAATGCAAGCATAGGGTACTGGGTACCTATTCAATATTAAAATCAAGACATGGGGACAAGCTTGGGGTTCTGAGGATCTATTCTGACCTGGAATCCACACACTGAGACACGCATGAGGTATCGGGGATATTTTCGGACCCTGGATGTACATTGATATCTATCTGTATACACCCACACACTTGTGTCAGAGTGACACGGGCTACTGAGAATGGCTTCCCCTAACTTTCAGCAACGTCTCTGTTGACATTGATCTGATTTATTCCACAACACAGGAGCAAGGGGATCATGTAACTGTATATCTTTACACATCAAGTGGACTGAAATATTACCTATATAAACATATCTCAAGTAGCAATAAATTAGTTTTTTATTTAGTGGTAGAGTGAGTGAGTGTTTGATTCCCACAGGCTATTCTGGTATTGTTATGCATAGAAAATGCATTTTATTTTCAACGTGTTTGAAGGACATCCTGAATAGACGTATTCTTCTCAGGAGATTTACTTGTGGGCTCGAGTACTTATGTATAATTCGCCTTCATATCTGCCTAGATATAAAAAGATTCATCCAAGCAGTCAACATGGGTTCGATTCTCAACATTTTTAATCAATGTGTCCCCCTGATATAGATGGAATGTACGTACATATATTTTTAGACGTTAAAATATGATACTTGTTGGTCTCTGTCTGGCGCTCGGCATTAATGGGTACATCAAGGACTGGTCGGCTCGGAGTCAGTATAATGTGTCTGAGTTGGGAATTCATGTTCCACTGCGGCATGGTATCTCAGTGGGCTAGCACTATTAAACCAGCTTCAGTCTGGGCTAGTACAAGCAGCCGCACATACACATACATAAGCATGCACGTCGTCATATGAGCGAAATATTCTCAAACACGACGATAAACCCAATTTCACCTCACCTCACCTTACATATATTTTTAAATATAGGGTTCTGTGAGCTGGGTTTTGGGGGAGTAAGCCCCGGAATTACATGGGGTGAGTTGCAGAATACCGTGACCGAGGTTCGAATCCAAGATACGACCTGATGTTTTGGTTTCACAAATAGCGGGGGATAGCTAATCCGATATCATTTTGGACGACATGGGTGATGGTACACGCGTCATATCTACCACAGATGACGTTCACAGGACGTCTCAAGTGACGTTGTGATCGCAACTTCCCAGTAATGAGCAAGTGTAAAGGAAGTGTAACTCATGTGTGTATTGCCCGGCTTTATATCGTTGTAATATCAACTTCACGGACTCACGCACGCACGCTCCTTCACTCCCTCCCTCACTTTTTTACTCACTCACTCATTCCTTCATTCGCTCTCACTCACTCACCCACCCACCGACTCACTCAGCCACTCACCACCGACTCACTCACTCAATGATTCACTCACTCAAAACACACATGGCTAACAACAATCACTCACTCACTCACTCTCTCTCCCATCACACACTCAATCACTCACTCTCTCACTCACACACTCACGTCTTACCCACCCACTCACTCAATCAAACATGCACTGATTCACTCATCCAAACTATCCACTCATTTGCTCACTCAAACTCACTCTGTCCCCGACCATGACGAATCACAATCACTAACTAACTAACTCACTCACTCACTCACTCATTAACTGACTCAATCTCACTCTGTTTCCGACCATGGCGAACCACACTCACTCACTCACTCACTCACACACTCACACACTCACTCACTCTTACCTCCACTCCCCATATCTCCATGGGTTCAGGCCAGTCCGTCCGCGAACAGTTCCCATCCAAGCCAACCTGTGGTGACATCACCGCTTGTAGAACACACACCGACAAACCCCACACCAGGGTTGTCACAGCGATTGCTCTGTCTCCGACCATGGCAATATCCCAGTTTCTAGTGACACACTAACCACTTGTCTCATCGGCTGTCGCAAGGCGGGTGACATATAGGCCACAGTCGATTGACATAACTCTATTTAATCTCTTCCTGGTTCGGGTGTATGGAGCCTGCAAATAACCTAAACTCCACAACACCGCTGTTTATATCTGGTTATGCAAGTGGCGTATGGGAGAATCTGCCTCACACGTTCCTGAGCAGGGGCCTATGACGGTTTATAATATAGGGCAGCCTTAACTTTTACCAGATTTTTAAACAGAAGTGAGCTCATCTGTCGTTAAAATTTAAATTGTACAATCTCGCGTCCAAAAGCTGATTTTGTAAATGTGCTATTCTTCAGTATAGATCTTTGTGTTCTGTGCTATGCTCTGTTTGATTGGCATTTTAGAAGTTGATGAATGATAAGAGTGAGTGAGTCCCAGTGATCAACAGCATGAGCATCGATCTGCGCAATTGGGAACCGATGACATGTGTCAACCAAGTCAGCGAAACTGACCACCCGATCCAGTTAGTCGCCTCTTACGACAAGCATAGTCGCCATTTATGGCAAGCACATGGGTTGCTGAAGACCTATTCTACCTCGGATCTTCACGTGTTGATGAATAATATGAAAGGTACGATACTTTATGGATAACGTCTTTATCATGTTATATGCGTTTCGGTATAGATTCTTAAACAGTCTTGCTTGACAACGGTATAAGAATCTTCATCTCGACTTGCACAGCAACATCGGCTACCCATTGATCAAAGCCGGTCACGTGCCGTAGGTATATTTTTCTTCGTTCTCGTTTGATATTTACCTCGGACACATGATAAATCTCCATATCAAACTCGCGAACACATGGCAACTTATAATACCGAAAGGTCGCATCATAATATAATAAAGATTCCATAAAGTACCGTACCTTTCTTAATGTGATCTGCGACAATGAAATTTAACTTTCGGTTGATGATAGTGAGTGAGTGAGTATGGTTTTACGCCGCTTTTAGCAATATTCCAGCAATATCACGGCGGGGGACACCAGAAAATGGGCTTCACACATTGTACCCATGTGGGGAATCGAACCCAAGTGTTCGGCGTGAAGAGCCAACGCTTTAACCACTAGGCTACCCCTCCGCCCCTCGGTTGATGATAAAAAATGATGATTTTACATGGGTTTGGAATGAAAACACGTTTTCAGATAAGTCTTTAGATATTTGGAATAAGTTGAATCGGAAGGCACGTTTGGTGTGTTCCATCTAAACAGGTCTAGGATCAAAACTCAGCTGGTACTAAACGTGACATTCCCATAATCTAGACATTGTTTATGTAAAATCAAAATAATCTATACATATTGATACGTGTTGATTCCCAAGTAAATGCAGTTAGTTAAATCAGTCCGTTGAAAGGAGTGAGTGAGTGAGTTTAGTATTACGCCGCTTTTAGCAATATTCCAGCAATATCCAGGCGGGGGACACCAGAAATGGGTTTCACACAGTGTACCCATGTTGGGGAGTCGAACCCGACGTGATGAGCGAGAGCGCTTTAATTATCCACTAGGCTGCCTCGGGGCGGTGGGGTAGCCTAATGGTTAAAGCGTTGGCTCGTCACGCCTAAGACCCGGGTTCGAATCCCCACATCGGCACAATGTGTGAAGCCCATTTCTGGTGTCCCCCGCCGTGATGTTGTTGGAATATTGCTAAAAGCGGCGTAAAACCAAATTCAGTCAGTCAGTCAGTCACTAGGCTGCCTCACCGTCACTCTATCTAAATGCACTTCACTGACTATCTACATGTACCGTGTATTACACTTGGAACATTGTGTACACGTTGAATAACACTACCACATGCACTGAAATTAGATGGGCATCACAGTGAGTGAGTGAGTTTAGTTTTACTTCGCACTCAGCAATATTCCAGCTATATGGCGGCGGTCTGTAAACAATCGAGTCTGGACCAGACAATCCAGTGATCAACAGCATGAGCATCGATCTGCGCAAATGGGAACCGATGAACCTCACAGACTTCTGCATGAAGTCATGCGTGTTTTTCTGTGTTTCTCATCTCAAACATAAACCAGCAAGAGAGCTTGCTTGCAAAAAGAACAGATTTAAAAAAATCGTTTTTGAAGAATTGCCCAACTTTGTTGTGACGTTTTTAACTTCGGGGGCTCCTTTCACGAAGCAACCTTTACTAATTATAAGGTTAACCTTAACTCCCATTACTTGGTTACCTTAGTGACTTACGATCACCTTCGTGCTTCGTGAAAGGATCAGATCATTTGGTAATTTATTTATAATGTAGATCGAGTCGCTTTGCTTCGGAAACATTTTTGAATATATATAGACGAAGGAAGATCGGCCTGGCGTGGGTTTGTAATAAGTGTACACGGGAAGAGTATAGTTTTATCACGTTAGGACATAAATATCCACAGCGGCGGGGAAAATTGAGATAAGAAAAATATCTATCATTTCACGCGTGCATCAAAACTCGGGGATATGGGAGTTGCAACCTCAAATTTAGGGGAGGATGGCCCACACAATCCAGTGATTGACATAATGAGCATCGATCTACGCAACTGGGATACGATGACATGCGTCAACCAAGTCAGGAACTTGACCACCCGGTCCCGTTAGTTCCTTCTGACGATTAGTATTTGTTGCTGAAGATAAATTTTCAACCGGATCTAAGCGATCACTTTATTTCAATATCTTAATCAGACCATATCCATTTGTCATTCCACAAATGACACCCTTAAGACCTTGACAGTCGACTCAGTGGGGAACCCCTTTTGTCATAAGGACCAAACGTCCGACAAGAAGGTCTGTGGTTCGAATTCCTTCATGAATATCTTACTACTACATATCTTTGGGAACCGTTATGAAACTGATCTTTGTTTTCCCCCACATATCCTGAACATGAACCTAATGTGGTGTTTCGATCCGCTATCTGTCGTAGATCTCCCAAAGTCAAGAGATGCAAAGGCCTTACTAACTCGAATGGATGGCCACCTGCTTGAACGTATATAAACAGTGAGTGAGTGATTGAGTTTTGTTTTATGCCGCTTTTATCAATATTTCAGTAACATCACGGAGGGGGACAAAAGAAATGGGCTTCACATATTGTACCCACGTGGGGAATCGAACCTGGGTCTTCGACGTGACGAACGAACGCTTTAACCACTAACGCTACCCCACCGCCCCGTTTATAAACAGAGCAGATAAAGAGATAAATGAAATCATATCAGTGTATACACAAAAAAATAGAAATCTTATCAACAGAAAAACAGAAATTTTTTCAATATCAAAGCTAAAAATGTGGACCTTGGCCACACACACGATGAGTTCCAAAGGGGGTGTCAGGCAAAGATACTTAGCCAGAAGTGTTCACTGTGTCTCATAACATGTGTGCTTAAGCATCTGTCAAACATACGTCCATGGGGTAGCGTCAATAGAAACTATTAGCAAATCATATATTTGATGGATGCGAAACACACTGAACACTAGCTGTGTCGCGTGTTTTTGGCCTCCGGTCTGTGACCTTGCGAAATCAACGTACCTGAAAAGTTAGGAATCTGTTTCAAAAAAGAAATATGAATGTTGAAAGCCGTATCAAGCGCATAATGCAAAAAGTGCGCATAAAGTTATTAAAATATAGAAACAACTTAACTGAACACCCCCTGCAATGATAGGTTTTCAACACGTACATAAAACTTCTCATGGGGAAAAAACATGAGTTTTTCATATGATCTTTTGGCTCATATGATGGTGAACGTCTGTACATTGGCCTTGGGATGTTTAATGTTGAATTTATTGGTGAATGTGAACATTCAAAATGTCAGTTTGCGTGTCTTACACGATTCAAGGCCAAAACCGAGTGTAACCTCCACGTGACTGTATAACATTCAGCACTCTCCTCCTCATACCCCCTGTCAGCCTCCTGATCCTCTGAAGAGGCAGTCTAGGGCAATTCCTCGTGTAAACAGCTTCCAATTGGGCCATGTTCTGTACAGGAGGATCAATGTGTTGCACACGACGACCAATCATGTCCCAAACATGCTACAAAAGAGTTAAGGGGGCGGTGAGGTAGCCTAGTGGTTAAAGTTTTTCGCTCGTCACGCTGAAGACCCGGGTTCGATTCCCCACATGGGTACAATGTGTGAAGCCCATTTTTCCGATGTTCCCCGCCGTGATATTGATGGAATATTGCTAAAAGCGGCGTAAAACCAAACACACACACACACACACACACACACACACACACACACACACACACACGGGGCTCATTCAATAATGAAAAAATGTCATGGGTGTTTAACTCAGTTCTTGCGTATATTTAATTACTGTAAACGTACTTATTTTCGCGTGGTGCAATTTTCGCGGAATTGACAGTTTAGACTACTTCGCGCGGTCAATTATTCGCGCAATCAGTAATTGCCGGAACTGCCAGCTGTCTCTTTGGCCGCCACTAATAGCAGTGAAAACAAACAGAGTGGCTTAACCTGTCAGGCGGCGTTTATTGCTTACTCACAGGAAATCCCTATCTGTGCGATATACTAGTACACAGTAATCCGTTTACTCCCGGAAGAGATGAAAAACACATCAGTCTTATGTTCCGAATTCTGACGATTTGACGAATTAACTTATACTGTATATGAAGCTCTTTGTGATTTCAAACAAGCCGGGTTGTTGTGAATGAGATGATTGAGTGTTAGTGACTATTCGCTTCATGATGTACTGGTGAATAAAATCTTAATGAATAAATAAAATACTGCTGTATTATTTCTTTCCGAGTCGTTTCACGGTAATCTGTTTTGTATCAAACCATGTCATGTGAGTCTGTATGTATGGAAGGACGGACAAGTAATTTATTTCAGAAGCATTATCGCATCATGTCCGAAATCAGAACGCATCTGTTACTTCGCAAAATTCACAAAATTGTTCGTGGTAACAGCAACAGAAATTTGCAAGTTTTATTTTAGGTGGACATTTACATCATCGCTGGCAGTAAATGCGTCCTTTCGAAGAGTTTGGTCATTATTATTTTGGTGTGTTTGCTTGTTGTTGATTTAATTTCTGTTTGTTTGTTTTTTCAAAGTTGCAGTTTTGTTTGAAATACGTGATGCCAAAAATTATGGTACATTTTGTAAACTGGTTTTCCCGCCCTAGAGCATCTGCGCTTTTAGCCGCACTTCAAGTGATAAGCGTTAGGAGGTGAAGGGTGGAGTTCCGGTTTTTCCGGTTAATTGTCAGTCTGAATGCTCATTGACAACGAGGGCGGTTAACTGAATGTTAAATATTTCACCAGAATTTATGGATATGTCTTTGATCTATAGCCATTTGTTTCTGTTAGGTTGTCCTACAAACGGAAACATGTACTTACAAACACGTGCATAACACTACCGGTCCATACTGACCCATTTTATATATTTCTTTGTTGGACGCCGCACTCAGCAATATTCCAGCTATATGGCGGCGGTCTGTAAATACAATCGAGTTTGGACCAGATAATCCAGTGATCAACAGCATGAGCATCGATCTACGCAATTGGGTTAAGATGATATGTGTCAACAAGTCAGCGAGCCTGACCACACGATCCCTTTAGTCGCCTTTTTACGAGAAGCATGGGTTGATCAATACTAACCCGGACCTTCACGGGTTAGTTTCATTATGAATCAGGGGCGGTGGGGTAGCCTAGTGGTTAAAGCGGTGGCTTGTCACGCCGAAGACCCGGGTTCGATTCCCCACATGGATACAATGTGTGAAGCCCATTTACGGCGTCCTCCGCCGTGATATTGCTGGAATATTGCTAAAAGCTGCGTACATTTAAACTCACTAACTCATTATAAATCAATTAGATCGAACATCGAAATCCTGTCCCTAAGTGACAACTGATATCGTTTTGTCATTGTTTATTCAGACAGGAGTCTATTTTCACTGAAATCATTTAAACCCTTAATACATCATATAATATGTGTACAAACATCTCAAGTCAATCTCATCTTCCTCGTTCAAGTTAACAAGAACTTTGACGCAGAACCAGTCAAATCTCATTCCAGCTCATTGACACGCGCATCTTTTGACTAGCGGCCACTATGATATGGACAATGAAACTAAATTAGATTATGTCAAGTGGTCAAAGAGCTAAATTTAACATCTGAGCCGGGACTGTTACTTGTAGTTGTGCCGTGAACCGGGCTCGTGTTTCACACGGTGGTTTATGGAGAAGGTTCATGAAAATGCCGCAAATGCCCCTCAGAACAAATCCTTAGTACTCCATGGCTGTTTCTATGTGTTGAATCCTAATTAAAATAGGTCCCCGATACCCCATGGCTGTTTCTATGTGTTGAATCCTAATTAAAATAGGTCCCCCGATACCCATGGCTGTTTCTATGTGTTGAATCCTAATTAAAATAGGTCCCCGATACCCCATGGCTGTTTCTATGTGTTGAATCCTAATTAAAATAGGTCCCCGATACCCCATGGCTGTTTCTATGTGTTGAATCCTAATTAAAATAGGTCCCCGATACCCCATGGCTGTTTCTCATGTGTTGAATCCTAATTAAAATAGGTTCGATACCCCATGGCTGTTTCTATGTGTTAAAATCCTAATTAAAATAGGTCCCCGATACCCCATGGCTGTTTTCTATGTGTTAAATCCTAATTAAAAATAGGTCCCTGATACCCCATGGCTGTTTCTATGTGTGTTAAATCCTAATTAAAATAGGTCCCCGATACCCCATGGCTGTTTCTATGTGTTGAATCCTAATTAAAATAGGTCCCCGATACCCCATGGCTGTTTCCATATGTTGAATCCTAATTAAAAATAGGCCCCCGATACCCCATGGCTGTTTCTATGTGATTTGAATCCTAATTAAAATGGAGTCCCCGATACCCCATGGCTGTTTCTCTGTGTTGAATCCTAATTAAAATAGGTCCCTGATACCCCATGGCTGTTTCTATATGTTGAATCCTAATTAAAATAGGTCCCCGATACCCCATGGCTGTTTCTATGTGTTGAATCCTAATTAAAATAGGTCCCCGATACCCCATGGCTGTTTCTATGTGTTGAATCCTAATTAAAATAGGTCCCCGGTACCCCATGCTTGTCTTCATGTGTTAAATTCAGTTTACAATATCCCCAGTACCCCATGTTTGTCTCCATGTGTTGATTCCAGGTTACAATAGGTCTCCAGTACCCCATGTTTGTCTCCATATGTTGATTCCAGGTTACAATAGGTCTCCAGTACCCCATGTTTGTCTCCATGTGTTGATTCCAGGTTACAATAGGTCTCCAGTACCCCATGTTTGTCTCCATGTGTTGATTCCAGGTCACAATAGGTCCCAGTACCCCATGTTTGTCTCCATATGTTGATTCCAGGTTACAATAGGTCTCCAGTACCCCATGCTTGTCTCCATATGTTGATTCCAGGTTACAATAGGTCTCCAGTACCCCATGTTTGTCTCCATGTGTTGATTCCAGGTTACAATAGGTCCCCAGTACCCCATGTTTGTCTCCATGTGTTGATTCCAGGTTACAATAGGTCTCCAGTACCCCATGTTTGTCTCCATATGTTGATTCCAGGTTACAATAGGTTCCCAGTACCCCATGTTTGTCTCCATATGTTGATTCCAGGTTACAATAGGTCCCCAGTACCCCATGCTTGTCTCCATGTGTTGATTCCAGGTTACAATAGGTCTCCAGTACCCCATGTTTGTCTCCATATGTTGATTCCAGGTTACAATAGGTCTCCAGTACCCCATGTTTGTCTCCATATGTTGATTCCAGGTTACAATAGGTCTCCAGTACCCCATGCTTGTCTCCATGTGTTGATTCCAGGTTACAATAGGTCTCCAGTACCCCATGTTTGTCTCCATATGTTGATTCCAGGTTACAATAGGTCTCAGTACCCCATGCTTGTCTCCATGTGTTGATTCCAGGTTACAATAGGTCCCCAGTACCCCATGCTTGTCTCCATATGTTGATTCCAGGTCTCAATAGGTCCCCAGTACCCCATGCTTGTCTCCATATGTTGATTCCAGGTTACAATGGGGTATCCATTCAGCTCTCACATAAGAACCTGACATTTTATACTCATGTGTATTGTCATTAAACTGGATATCCTTGTAGTATAAACTAGGTTATGAAAAACAGTGATATCAGTGACTTAGTAATGGGAAATGTTTTTTCACTTTACAGATTAATGTTTACTTGACAAGTAACATGACTCTGTGTTTGTGTCGTAACACATGCCATGAAGGCATTAACCGTGCTCATTGTGGCGACAATACTCAATACACCGGAAAGAGAGGAAACCGACACACCCAGAACAAGCCTCCCCCCTCCACCCCTACACCTACCCCCACCAGCCATTTACAACCCCGTCCAAGGTATAGTTCCTCACTAAGCGAGTAATGGGTTTTGTCGAATTTCTTTCCTTAGCTGGGCATCACACTTGTCCGGCCCAACTGTTCCGGTATTCTATGCTTGGAGTTATGTCCCTTTGGCATGCCAGGAGCTTATGATGGTAGGTTTGAAACCATCCTGAGTATTATGTTTCTAGATTTGTCATGATAACATGCCAGTTTTACTTTAATATCTGTGAAACACTTTTTAGAAGTTTTACTGTTCACCAACAACAGGCTTTTAATTACTTATTCTATTGATATATAATATACTAATTAATTGTTCTCGTCACTGGCTGACATATTGGCGATGTGACGATAAATATTAATTCACTCACTCCACTTTTCCTCCGACCGTATTTGAATACCACTTGTCACGTGATAATAATATTGAGGAAAGTGTCATGTTGAACACTCACGTGCATCGTTGTTTATTTCGAGCAATATTTTCTCCATAAGGAAAAATTACGGTGTACAAGTTGCTTTTGAATATCCTTGTCTCTGAACATGTTTTCTCAAGAATCTTGTTGCAGGACAAACATATTTGTGAACGTAGTAAATCACGTTAAAATTGATTCCATGTAAATGCCAAGCACTCAACAAACAGTTTTATTGTAAGAGTGAGTGAGTGAGTTTAGTTTGACGCCGCTTTTAGCAATTTTCAAGCAATATCACGGTGGGGGATACCAGAAATGGGTTTCACACAATGTGCCCATGTGGGGAATCGAACCCGGGTATTCGGCGTGACGAGCGAACGCCTTAACCACTAGGCTACCCCACCACCCCTTATTGTAAGAGATGTGAGAGAAGGATGTGAGCAATATCTCGGCGGGAGACACTAGAAACTGTACCCATGTGGGGACTCGAACCCGGGTATTCGGCGTGACGAGCGAACGCCTTAACCAGTAGGCTACGCCACCACCCCTTATTGTTAGAGATGTGAGAGAAGGATGTGAGCAATATCTCGGCGGAGTACAACAGAAACTGTACCTATGTGGGGAATTGTACCTTGGTCTTATTATAGGGCAATGGTCCGGTGAGATTGAGGCTTGGGTCACGAATAATGAACATCGGTGAAAGAACGGCATGGGGTGAGTATGGTTTTACGCTCTTTTAGCAATATTCCAGCAATATCATGGCGGGGGCACACCAGAAATGGGCTTCACACATTTTACCCATGTGGAGAATCCCGGGTCTTCGACGTGACGAGCGAACGCTTTAACAGCTGGTCTGTATATTATAGGAGAAATGGTTCGGTGAGGTTGAGGTTTGGGTCATGGATAATATACACAGAGAAAGGGCGTAAATACTTAAGTGCTTGGTTATAAGAATTGGGGATATCAAAAACTAACAAAGATCTATTGTTCTTTACTATATAAATAAACTTTATAAATATGACCATTATTGGTGTGTACCGGAAGGGGAGGAGAGGGGAGTGTCAGCATAATACAGAGCCAAGCAATTCTGAATAAATTACTACTCTGAACTATTAAGGGGTCTTTACTGTTTTTGTAACTCTTATAATGGACAATGACATCAAGAGAAATGCAGTGGTTTTTTCCATTCACTTAAATAGACCAGGAAGATCTGACAGTCCAGCCAACACGCGATACAACATAAACCGGAAGTACTTGCGAACATTTCCGGTTTTGTACAACTCAGGCCCGAGTAACTACTTAAACGGTGGGCACAGTAACCAATCACGTGCGCATGTTGACCACTTAGAAACGTTTTCCCAAGTAGGCACGTTGGAGTTGCGTCTCTTAACCGTGCCCAGGATCTTACGTTTCTTTTAAGAGTCCTTCTTTCACGTTATTTTACATAGCAGGTGGAACTAGAACCTCAAACTCAGAGGGATGTGACGTCACATTTTACGAACTCCGCTGAATAAATTACGTATGTTTTCATCTGTTTCTTTTCTTTGCAGTATATGCAATATAACATTTTTGAGATACATAGAATATTCAGACTATTTTCTAAAATAGCATTTTATTACCACTATTGCCATGTGCGTATTTATACTATATTTACATGTGTTATACGGCTCTACGTACTGTCGTCGAAGCCCTACGGAGTCTCATTCGTAACTATTCGCCTCTTTCCGTGACCTACAAGAAGACTCGGACCCCTATCGTACGCCATTATTGCCAAGAATCGTGGCAAACCAATCAAATCGCGCTAAGTAAAACGCATTTCGAAGCATGAAAATGGCGGCACCGTTGAAGTTTGAAACTTCGCTAAACTATGCACAGCACAATTTAAACATAAACTTTGAGCTAAAGGATCAGACACTTTAAACACTGAAACATATTTACAGAGGAAATGACTGAATTGCTGTTTTGCCCACGGGATAAAGGATATTCTAGGAGCCATGTTTGGAAATTCAAAGTTATCTTTCCTTGGTATGGTACTAGACTATTTTCATCTCCATGTCCGTTTGCGCTTAGACAGGGCCCAGTCGTAAACATGGCCACGAGAGGGTTACGAGACGCCATCCGGCTTGCCGGAATGGCACGAGTAGTTACGAGTGACGGAGTGCTAGTGATACGGTCCCTTTGCCGTATGAACATGTATTGTCAAGCTCCCCACTATCGCAAATGTACAAGCATGTCTTTATTAATCATGCAAACCATCATCCCAAACTGTTCTTATTTCAAAGTACATATTTTTTGCGCAATCAACAGGAAAACATTGGTTTGAGTTATGCAAATTAGCTGTGTATCACTGCGCCGGATTTTAACTTGCAAATACTCGTCTTACACAGAGAGAAGAAACGGCATTTGTAAATCTTGTGTTCGTAATGGGTGAGTGAGTGAATTCGGTTTTACGCCGCTTTTAGCAATATTCCAGCAATATCACGGCAGGGGGACACCAGAAATGGGCTTCACAAATTGTACCCATGTCGGAATCAAGATCAACATCAAGATGGTTTATTGTACATAAGGCCTCTGGCCCGTATACATAGTGTTATAATGACAGGCAAGGTATGGACATTGCAAACAGTCGAAAGCATCATAACATTGTTAGATTAGTTGACAGGAGAAATCAGACTCTTCCTTAACGACAGCGAATGTGTTATAAACAGGGCTAATTTTACATGGACAGATTCGTCTTTTGATGATAGAATTCTTATAAGTGTTTCCCTTGTAGGGTGACCCAGATATTTCTGTAGAATGTACTCCTTTCTTAAATCGGCCTAAGTGTCACATATGAATAACAGATGATATTCGTCTTCGATATCCGCCATACAGACAGGGCAAAATCTGAGATGTTTGGCGAGTGACTTGTTACGGCCAGTATTGATCATTATATCTGTCGGAATCTGTCGGAATCGAACCCGGGTCTTCGGCGTGACGAGCCAACGTTTTACCCCACCGCTCCGTGTTTGAAATGAAGGATGAGCATAATTTGGAAGATTTTGGACAGGGAACTCTGAGGATTGAAAATTCATGGAGTCCCTGGATACAGATACCATGGCAACAACACAGAGTTGTATTTGGAAATCTCTAAGAAATACAAAACAATCCTTTCTACGCCAGTGCAATTAGCTGTGGAGGGTTGCGTACCCTGACAGTGATTACAAACTACATGAAAAAAATGTTTCGCTCAGTTACATGGTCAAGACCAGGATGCCGTTATACATAGAGAATACTAAACGATGTCCCGTGTAATACCATATTTATTAAACGAGTGAATTCACGAGTTTCATAAATATGGTATTAGACGGGGACATAGTTTCGTAATTTATTTATTACTCACCAAACATTAGCAAAATAATATCGAGCAAAAGTCCTTTTCCTAAGAATTCAACGAGTGTGATGACTCTCAGCTTCCGCGAGTCAAGCAAGGTCTATAATACTATTGTGACATAGGTATGAGCATTGTGACGTCATAACTGTAAACCACTTTGACGTCGTACGTAATGGCATCACGTGATATTATTACACAATGTGTAATAACATTGTAAAATTATCAAACAGTGATATCTTCAACGGGTGAGTAATAAAAAGAATAAGGTATAGGAGTTACGGTCACTTTAACGCTAAAATCACTTTGTAATAACGGCACTCTAGGCCATAGTATATGGCCCTCCTTAAGTCGATAAGACTGAAAAATAAGCATGAATTGGCGTTCATTCATCCACCGACCAACCCATTCTCTCACTCACTCTCACCAAACACCCACCCACCCACCTTCAACCCACGCTCTCAATCAATCAATCAATCAATCATTCAATCCGCTTTTTAGAGAATATGAATTAAATTGCATTAATTGTTGTGGTAGTGACACAAGAACAGTAGTGACATTTTTAATAATAGCCAGTTTTATATGTTTACTTTAAATGATAAGTTAATACAATTTGTCAGTCACATATTTCAGAATGTTTAAAGAACATGTAATAGGCAATGATTTACATATGGATGTCCCTGTCATGTAAAAACCAGGTAAAGACTGCATGTTACGGCAGTGACACTGTGACGGTAAATAATGGTCCAACTAGAGGACAGAGTGACAGGGTTATGACTGTCAAATGTGCGGGTGAAATATTGGACACTATAGGACTTAAGTTCCATATAAATGTTGTACACAGACTGTGATATGTAACTAGAAAAGATGATTTATTTTGTTAATAACCTTGCCATAATACAATACAGTGGACTCTGTATAATCCAACATCTGAATTATCCGACAATCTGTGAATTCCGACATATTTTGGGGGTCCCGGCAGCGTTCTCCTATATTATCATCATTTAAACATTGAATTATCCGACATCTGTACATTCCGAATTCCGATACCATTTTCTGGTCCCAATGACACTATTAATCTGTACAATTCGACATCCTCTCCCCATATTGGACTAAAATAGCCAATCAACCTGTCAATGGCCGGTTGACAACTAACATCCTGTTACTGGTAATCTCTTTGGTCCCAGCACTTGCTTACTGGGAGGTAATTAGCAGTGTCTCATACCTGTACCTTTGTTTTTACAACCTGAGCGGCCAATGGGAGGACCTAGGTATGTTTTGCCAAGCACTGGATGAATAGGCGGAGAAAAGGGATCAATTAATTTCCTGAGATCAATTACCATTACTCATTGAAGATTCTAAGGCCCGTCCTCGACCTACCCAGAAGCAGCTTGCCGAGAAATATGACTGTGGCCGAACTACTGTATGTGATATCATCAGGAGACAAGATGAATATGTCAAATTGTACGAGTCAAACATTGGCAGTGATAAGAAACGTTCTTATCTAGGACATAAATTTGAGAAATTAAACATAAGTCATAACGACTGGTTCAAAATGGCTAGGTATAACACAATCAATAACACACACACACACACACACACGCACGCATCGCACGCACGCACGCACGCACGCACGCACGCACACGCACGCACGCACACACACAGAGTAACAACAGTTTCCTGCTTTCATCATAGTATGGACAAACCAATAAAAAGTGAAATTCATCTTGGGTGACATTATAATTACATGTTGTACACTTCAGTAATCCAGTATTTACATTTTACCCATATCGATATTGCTGTTCATTAAGTTTATGGCTCATGCATCTGCCCTACTGATTGATTCTGAAATATCTGATTGACCAATTCTCATTAAATTATCTTTAAAGTAAACATATAAAACTGGCCATTGTTACAAATGCCACTACTGTTATTGTGTCACTACCATAACATTTAATGCCAATGTCCATACCATAACATTTTCAATTTCCCTTACTTAATTAAAATTGATTTCATTTGTTTTATGCCCTGGATTTGGTAGTGTAAGCATGTTTGGTAGTAGAGCCCTCAAGTAAGCACATAATAAATCCATGTTCTCATTTGGAATTTTTCGGTACATATTACTTTATATTTGCAACCGTGAACTGAGTTGAAATTGTTTTCATTTGTTGGCCCCTTTACAATAAACATAAAAATTTGAAAACTCACTATATTGTAAAACTACATATTTTGACATACACATGTACACCAAATGTACATTAATCCTTTGCATAATTTATGCTCTTTGTATATTCAGAATTCTATGAACGTAATCAACAACATTTCAATGTAAAACAACAGCTCTGATAATTTACAACTTTACCTACATGAAATATGCACAAAATTCTATATTATATGTATTTCAGATTTTATTAACTAACTGCTGTCTTCTCTACAAACATCTCCCTCTCTGCTAAGTCAGGTGATGTATCATTATCTGTTGTTTCCAGTTCAGTGCACTTCCTGGCCATCCTTTACCCGAAAAGGGCTGACGAGGAGTAGTTGTTTGAATAATGTTTGGTACTCATGGGGATGTGGAAGTTTTGAGCATTACGTAACCGAAGTTTTGGGATACAACCGAAGTTTTGGGATGTGGAAGTCTTGTATGAGGATATCCTTTAGTAGAGAGAGTTAA
>NW_025766400.1:0-42515 GCF_003918875.1 Haliotis rubra
ATAGACCACTATGACAACTATGTTGAAAGCCAAATCTAATGTTGTCCAAAGCACTGTAGCCAGTGTTTAAATTATGGTGAAACTTTGAATACCATAGATCTAAAGTAAGTACCATCTCATTATTTGGTATAAAAATGACATAATTTTGTTGTTTTGGAAGATTTTTTGATATATCTGGAGGAAATATAGATATTTACTAACGAATACTAAAGTGAATAATTTGGACAGAAACACATTTTCCTTGTTCTTATTGTTGGCTGATGTTTTCATGTCATGACATAATTCATTTAAGATTTTTTGTAAGTATTGCATGGATGCTGCATTCATTTTGTGCAGTTCTTCCAACTTTTGTTTTTTGATTTTCCATTTCTCATCATGCATTTTTCTGAAATGCAGCAAGCCTAGCTTCTTTTTTCTTTTTGTTGTTCCATATGCACCTGGAACCAATGGGGAATGCAGTTGATTTTCTCTTTGCTTGCCTAAAGGCTTTGGGGGAGTGAGAGTGAGATTTGATTCATTTCAACTGTGTTTTGGTTTGAGAAATACTTTGGGGCTCAGGGTTTGTGTTTTGAGAATTCGGGCACCATTGTACTTTTAACAACCTTAGGAAAGATAGCATGGTCATCTTTCAAATTTCAAACATTTGATCAAAATATTCCCATTTACTTCATGAATTCCCACTTTTGTTATTATGGGCAATGGTCTTTTTGAAATGGCTTTTCAGATTCGAGAACTTGCGCTCAGCATCAGAATGGAGGATGTTATAGCCGAAGTTTCGCATTTCGTTTTAATGATCCTCCAAACAGATATTTTTTTGATGGGTTTGTTAAATTTGTCCTTATGTTCCACGATACTTTTCCAACAGGAGCTTCGTGGACTGGCAATTCCATTCAAAGGTGGTGTATCTGTGAAAGATTAATTCATGAAGATTAATTAATTCAAGATTAATACCAAAACAGAACTGAAAGCAGGGCTCCAGATAAGGGCCGTATCGGCGTATGTACAGCTAAAAATATGCATGATACGGTGGGAAATAATTTAGAAAACTTAGCAGATACACACCACACCAGTGGTGTACAGTCTCAGAATCATTTACAGATGTACTTATCTGAAAACATATTATTTTATTGTTTACTGCTCCATTTACACAAGAGTAGCAATGTTGTGGTGCATATATGAAACAGAAACACAAGATTACTGATACTACATTAAATTCCATTTAAGGTACTCGAAATGTACTCTTAAAAGTGTTCCAGTACTCCTATGCTGCAAAATAAGGAGTACGTACTCCTGATGTTGAAAACTTATCTAGAGCCCTGTGAAGGTAACAAATGGTAAAACAAAATAAGTCTCATTGTAAAAATGATAATATTTCTTCTCTTGATATGAAGATTAACCTATGATCTATTAGAACATGACATTTGCTACACACCCTAAATGTTGACATAAATGATTTTCAAGAGTAATGAAAATGCTGACCAATTTCATTTCACTGACTACTTGGCCTACTTGTTCAATCTTACAAAAATAACCACTATGGTCATAATTAGCTAACATCTAACAAATCATAATGTGACAATCATGTCATGAATGATGGATTGGTTTATTGAGAAGTAAATATATTACCAACCTATAACATGAATGTTGTCACCTGTAACAAATAGAGAGAAACCACAAAGCATCGCATTCTCCAAAAGTGAACACATTCGAAATGAGAATAAACCTTCCAACTTAACAACTTTCACAGGGCAGACTGCCATTTTGTGTATTGTTTGTACAAAATTTCTTATTTGATACTACTGGTCTGGTTTTGGAGTTTGGCAGACTACATGTATGCATTACTAATATCATATGATAAAACTTTCAAACAAATAGCATTACTAACCGTCTCCTGTTGACTGTACAGTCTGGCTGCTGCACGATGGCTCTGTGGCTACCAGAACTGCCGAATTCCTTTCAGTATCTGCCATGGGCCCTTCCTCAGACTGGGAAGGTAAGGAGATGTTGACTACCGTCGTTTGACATCAGCACAAACATGTATTTTGAACTGTAAAATGTCACTGAAATTTATGACATTGAATTGATAAAAGATGTAACTCCATCATTTGTTACAATAAACAACATACCAGATTACATGTGACATTGCTTGAGGATAAATTAGTTGACATATGAACTATCTGCATAGTTAAAAGAGTAGATCTTCTGTTTTAATAAATTCCAACTCACAAGAGGATGACTGCAGATGACTGAATCAAAACTGCACCAGTCAATCAATAGGTTCAGTATCCTTGGGTGGATTTCTGCCACAACCTTCTCTCCAGTGGGGGTCAGGGTTTGCAGGGATGTGTGGATAAACCTGCTCCGAATAACTTTTCACAATTACCGATGTGCCCTTGCCCATTTTCGCCATGAAGGCGTCACTTGTTCTCTGATCTGACACCACATACGTAGCTAAGATTTCCGTGCTAACATGGTGGTGATACACTTGTGGGATCACTCTCCCAAAGGGGTCCCACAGGAGAGAGTCATGTCCCTAGACAACAAAAAAAACAGAGGTGTCCTTATCCCTTGTGTGCCGTAAAATAGTGAAGTGTAACCAAACAGAGAAAAAAGAAATCATCGCATTCTCAGACCAGTCACACTACTCAAAAGTAGTCCAAGAAACCCCTTTTCCACAATACCATGATACCAATCTACAAAAGCAGATTGACAAAAAGTAATGTTAAAAAGAATCTGATGTTTAATTTCATTGGGGTGGCATACATGGTTTAGAGAGAGAAAATCATTAACTGTGCAAGGCATTTAATGAAATATCTTTATCTAAGTTCAGCCTCAAAATGATTGGTCCCTGTCATAGAAATCAATATTTTAGCGCATGTAATGGAATAAACAATGTCATATCACATATTACAAAATATTAAACTGTAACCAAATTCTGATCATGGTTACAATACCTTTTGGATGTAAAATAATGAAATCATACTGAGACAATCCTGTCATTAATTCTATTGACTGATTCAAAGAAAGTAAGTACATTACCATCCAATATTGCGAATGTCACCTGAAAACAATTGAGAGAAAACACAAAGCAACATTCTTAAATAAATACATGAACAAACATACAAACAAGTTAGTAAACTGAACACACGGGGATTAGGGAAGGGCAGGGGCCATGGGCCATTTGCACATTAGAATATAAAATGGCCCATTAAAATTTTGATGTTTACTATTGATACAAAGGGCAGTGGCCCATTCAAAATTCAGTAAATGGCTAATAATCCTGAAAATGGCCCATTGTCAAAGTTATCTATCCCAATCCCCGCACACACCTAATTGAATTGTGACTATGCAACATTTGGGGAAATATTTTGTTATGGAGTGGGGACCCATTTTGGACAACCCTCCCCATGTACCTGTACAATTATTTTTATATATCCTCCTTAAAAAGGTCAATATGCAAAATCGTTGAGTATTTTTGTCATAAGCTGATCATTTACCCCAAAATGAATATTTTTTTTTTTACCCCTCATTTACAGAGGCTGTCGGCTGCCCTGAGTTCCCCTAGAAATATCAATAACAAATGATAGGTTCCTTAGTTTATTCATTTGTATGTATCATTATTCGCTAATTACTGAAGCTGTTTAAGGGGTTCATACTTACACGACTGCATCTTTAGAATCAAGAAGACATAAAATCTATATCTTTGTAAATTTACTTATTCAAGCCCATCTGACGCATAACAACAAGAAGAAAAACAATTAGCACGTAATGAGCGTTATGGTGCTTCAATTATTGAAATTTAAATATTTTTGTGCGTGGAGGTTGAATAGTGTCTATCGATATACAACGCAGTGATGCTTGGTCATTGGCCAGTTAATTTCACCAATGCGGCTGTCCAGAGTCCGTTTCCACACGGCCGCCATTTTGGATTGAAAGAAGCTGACCAAAGTCAGCGATTGGCGCGATTGCGCTAGCGGCTGAAAGTTAAGCGCCCGTTGTTACGCGAATCGCTGCACATCGCTTGCAAGCGATTGGTAGCTTACCAACGCACCCATTGAGAACTATGTATGTCGAGATAATGCAGGTATGGTTGTGGTAGACGTAGAGATATGACAATGAAGACCGTCAGATCAGACGCATAGCACTGTGTTCTATTTTACGTTTATATCACTCCGTGTTTTAGGG
This sequence comes from Haliotis rubra, assembly GCF_003918875.1. Lineage (NCBI taxonomy): Eukaryota > Metazoa > Mollusca > Gastropoda > Lepetellida > Haliotidae > Haliotis > Haliotis rubra. The sequence continues at coordinate 4,186 of NW_025766400.1, forward strand.
GATATGAAACTTCCGGCGCGGGTATGCCTTAGCGATTTCTTGTATCTCTATACATCCAGAAGCTCGCTACGGATCCTCATCAGAAACAAGCCGAGTCATTTGAGGGGCATTTGTCCAGTCCGGTTCACGAGCATGAACATTCGAGAGTCACAAACCTTGCCATATCCTTGCTAATACACAGCTGTTAAGCATAAACGTGATTATTAGACAGTCTCCCTTCATTTCATATCAATTTCCATCACTATGTTAGGGTAATAATGTAGAAAAGTAAGTGAGTTGTGTTTAACGCAACCGCAGTTACATGGACAATAGGTCGAGTATTCTCAATGTTGGGCAAACCCTAAAAAAGCGCTGCTGGACTTTACCACTTTGCTGAAACCAACGAGCCTGGATATGTTCCTGCTAAACGAAGCATCATAGTTAGGGCAAACTGGAACCCACGATCGTGCATGGCGAAATGTAACACCTGAAGCGACTGGTTGCCCTGCGTCCTAATTATTGAAAAGAATCACTCGAAACTCCATAAATACTAAACAGTAAAAGAAACGTCAGTTTGGAATTTTCCTTCGCAGAAACGGATCATTGTAAACTCATTTGTTTTGATTGTATATTTTGACAACATCTCCAACTTTACCTGAACAAAGAAATTCCTTCCCAAACTCAGAACTGAACCCAGGAAATGGTCTCAAAAACGCAACCTGATCTCGGAGATGGTACGGTGTTCTCCATGATTTTCATGCAACTCATGCTGCACGTGCTGTTCACAAGGACCAGCCCTATAAAATGCACCCACCAAACCTGGTTGAAACATTCACATTACAACGTCAGCAGGATGCCCCGACTCGCAACAGCTCAGAGGAACCAGGCGCTTAGGCAGACTTGAAGCTGGCCATACTACACAAGCCGTTGCCAATCACTTCCAGGTCAACCTTCGACCATCTACAGGCTGCAGCAACGTTTCCGGGCCACAAATGATTGCCCCGTACTGGCAGACCAAGGGTGACCACAAGACGACAAGACCGCCATGTTGTGTGCAGGCATCCGAAACAGCACGCCAGACAGTTGGGACACACGGAAGACCAATCAGTACTGAAACAGTACGCCGACGTCTTAACAGCGGGAACCTCCATTGCCGTAGACCTTACCGTGGACCTATCCTCACCCCTCGTCATCGGCGTGAACGTCTACATTTTGCCCTACAACACCAAAACTGGCGATACAGGCAATGGAGAACTGTTCTGTTCACAGATGAGAGTCGGTATTGAGTATCAACTGCAGATGGCTGAACAAGAATATGGCGACGACGTGGCCAGCGTTACTCAGACCAATGTGTTATGGAAAGAGACTCATGGGGAGGCGCATGCATCATGGTATGGGGTGGAATAGGCCTGAACCAGAGTGTGGGTCCTGTGGTGTTCAAGAACCTTGGTCCAGGGAGAGGAGATGGCATCACAGCGGTGCGCTACATCGACCAAGCTCTCAGACCCCACGTCATACTACATTTCTCACGTCACCGGAACAACATTTTCCAGCATAACGCCCGGGCCCATACTGCCAGAGGTACACGGGACTCCCTACAGCAGAACGGTGTCAGCATTATGCAGTGGCCAGCCCTTAGTCCTGATTTAAACCCAATTGAACATCTTTGGGATGAAAGACAGAGGAGACTGAATAATGTCATACCAAGGCCGAACGCAGCCGATTTATTGCGCCAGGCCTTTTTCAGAGTGTGGTTCCAGGTGTCAATGGCCTTCATCAATCGATTGGTGCACTCCATGCATAGACGCTGTGCTGCAGGTGGTCACACTAGATACTGAAGTCAAGAGTCTGAATAGACTGCAAACTTTCACGTAATGTCTTGGAATTGTGCTGAGTTATTCATTGATGTGTCAGGATATTGTACACAAAAATGTTCTTCATCCGCTTATTATGCCCATTTCTGTAATGATTTGATTACAGTACCTATCTAATTTTGAATTCGTACTGACGTTTGGGGGTTTTCTTTTGCTGCTGAGTATATATTCTTCATGAAATTAGCGTTAAACGTCTTTAGCCAAGTTATGGTTCGGAACTTCAAACGTTAATTTCACCCTGGAAATCCGTATATCATCCTTTCACTTACTTTTCCTCGAAATGGACTTCAAACAATAAGAACACTTTGTTTAATATCTGATCCATTACGTTTGTTTGAGCCTTCATATTTTTAATCGTCCTGAACTCAATGCTCTTCACTTGAAAGCATGTTTGTTTAATACGGACCGGCTAGAATAATAAAATATAAACATACGTTAAACGAACGAACGACCTCCAACTGACAGCATGTAGGTGTGGATGGTACTCGGTGATGCAGTATGCGTTTTCAAATAGGTAAGTGCAGGCATGAGAGTTTACACAGATTCAGAGATAATGTCTTTCCTCGCTGAAATTGAATTTAAGACTATGCTCAGTAATAACGAAGTGAAATAATGTTTACTCGAGATACATATGCCCTGTTCTTTTCACAACAGAATCTGTCTGAACCACACTTCTGTTATTGAAAGTACATTCCTATTAAGACTGAGGTCTACATGTATGTTGATTTTTAACAGGAGATACAGAAACTTTAAATAAAGTTAACTTATATATGATACATATATCAAAACAAATACTGGTGATAATTATCGATTTTATTGACCAATTATAAGGGAGAGAGGGATTTTGGTGACGTTGAGGCTCTTCGTGACAGAATTACATTGTGGACCTTTGCACAGGCCTAAGTGAATTCCTCCACGGTTTAAATGCAAAAAATACAAGTCCAGTTAATTTAAGTAAGTGACTGTCCTTGCCTGTCAAGAATGTACATTGAAACACTTTCATTCCGACCTTTGGAACAGTTAACGCCCACCTTACTGTTAAAGGCAAATAGTTCCCTCTGAGACTATAGATAGGGTACGCATACGAATTGGCATTCACAGCTTTTACGTGTTTCCCTTTTAGTTAGCCTTTGTATGACTTCCAATAATGTAGTATCCTGCTGAACAGCCATTTACCTTAGTGCACTACTTAGGAATAACAAGGGGAACGTCCTTCGATCATTTTTGTAATATTTTGTGGCCACCCACATTTTGGAAAAATCATCATGTTTTGATAATATACTCTCCCAAAAAATAAACGCATCATGAAAATAGCAATTTCATGTTGCAATGAATTAAAACGTGATTCATTTTACAAAAGGTTTTGCTCTGTTTATGAGTCCTATGGTGTTCATATTTTGAAACATCACAACAAAACGCACCATCCGTAAAATACCCGTATTTAACAGCATGATTTTCAATTTCGGTGTGTAGTGTCACAGAATGCACAATTCACATGCAATGCACGTGAAAGTTGGGGATCAGATAGTCTCAATGATGGGTATAAAAGGTTGATCGTTGTCTGTCGATTATTCACTGTATTTGGAATATTGTTGACAAACGCAAAATGCCACGTCGAAGTGAAGCCAACCGTTTTGCCATTGGTTTGCTTGAAGCTGGCCAGTCTCAACGTGCAGTTGCCCGACGCATGAATGTTCACCAAAGCACCATTTCACGGCTCTGGGAGAGATATCGCCGGCAGAATGCGGTAGATGCCCCTCGTAGTGGGCGACCTCGAGCGACCACTGCGGCGCAGGATCTCTACATCCGGGTACATCACCTGCGTCATCGAACAGCTACGGCAACCAGTACCGCTCGACAAATACCCGGATTGAGGAGGCTTTCTGCACAGACCGTCAGGAACAGGTTGAGAGAGGCTGCTTTACGTGCCAGAAGACTTTATTTTGGCCCTGTGCTTCGACAACAACGTCGTCGACATCGAGTTCAATGGTGCACCAACGTTCAGGCCTGGAACCTACCGAGTTGGCGTAGAAACTGGTTCAGTGATGAATCACGATTTCTATTGGAACGACGCGATGGAAGAATGCGGGTGTACAGACGTCGACGTGAACGTTTCGCCGACGCTTGGGTTCCCCAGGTTGACAGACTCGGTCGGGGAAGTGTTATGATGTGGGGGGAGATCACCTGCCGTAGTAGAAGTGATTTGGTGATAATCCAGGTCAACCTGACAGCTCAACGGTATTGTGACGAAATCCTACGCCCACACCTCCTTCCAATCATTGATCGCCAGAGGTAGTTGTTTCAACAGGACAATGCCAGGCCCCACGCAGCACGTCACACTAGAGACTTCCTCCAGTACCACAACATCAATGTGCTCCCCTGGCCCTCAAGATCACCGGACCTAAACCCGATCGAACATCTGTGGGATGCCCTGGACAGACGGGTGCGACGCCGTAACCCTCAGCCCCAGACACTTCAGCAACTCGCACAGGCACTACAGGCAGACTAGGCAGCGATTGGGCAACACAAGATTCTGAGACTTATTCGTTCGATGCCGAGGCGATACCGTGCAGTTCAGGATGCCCACGATGGTCACACAAGGTATTGACTTCAGCGCCACCACACGTCTCCATGTGACACTCAAACTGACTTTCCTCGAGTTGGTGCCAAAGACGGATAAGTCTGCATTCCCAGTGGGCAATTTCGCTATATTTCATTGACCCATAAAGCCTACAAGATGTTTCAAAATAAACATAAAAATACAGTTGAAATTCCTATATGCGTTTCTTTTTTGGGAGAGTATATTAAAATTGATACATGGTACAAAAAAATCAAACTACATATATATCCCAACTCCCTTATATCTTAATCATTTCTCATCTCATATCATCACAGTGGGGTTAGGAATGGTTATGGTCCAATTTAATCTGAAAAATAAATTTGTAATGAGGCGTGCGTGTGGGGTGGTGGGGGTGGAGGGGTGATGCGGCGATTAGTCAGTGAAGACAAAAGCTCATTAGTGCAAGCAAGATCTACGGCTTCAACGATCCGTATGTTAATATGCACAGTTGTATCCCTATCATTTGTCACGTTTAGTTCGTAATTGCCCTGATTACGATCCTTGGCTTCCATTGTGACACTGGTCAGTCTTTTAGCCCTATGAAATCAAAGTTGCTGAAAGTGCTGAAACGTTATATGAACATTATCGGGCATAACCGGTTCATGTTGACGCATGGCGGTAGATAGTCATATTGAAACAGTGAATAAGATTAAGGGTCACATGGGAGCTTTGGAGGACACAAAACAGATGGTCAGTCTTTAAGGCCACACGGGGAATGTATAAACACGAATTGAGACGGTGGGAGCCTATCGGCCTGATGGAATCGGATTTGGTTGTATCGCATATGATTGGTCCAAATCCAAATAATTCAAAATACACAGGTGGATATCAGCTGTTAACGTTAATAAATACCTACAGAGGTATTTCGTTAAGGAGTATTTTTGGTAAGTTTTTTACATCAGTTATATGTTATAGAATCCATATGTGGACAGTTGTATATGACAAAAAAGCAGCAGGCGGCAGACATTATTCAACAACAGATAATGTGTTTATATTAAACACTGTTATTGAACACCTTTTTGCGAGGAAAAGGTAGGATTATTGATTTTTTTTAAATCGTTTGATACAGTGACTCCCAAAGTTGTGGACCATATCCGTACTCAGATGTTACTTTATGTGTTAGAAACAGTAGCTTGTATTTTGATTTCTTTGAATGTCCAATCGGCGTCAGGCAACGATGTATTATAAGTAGATATTGTTCTCTATTCACATAAATGGGTTTGTAACTAGTATTGAATGCTCATGTCTGATGAACTTGTACTTACTTCTTTTCGCTGATGACATTGCATTGCTCGAAAATGTTTGCACAATTTTACAAAAGCAAAGATAATCTGATGTTGTAAGACTACGGGTTGTGAACTTGAAGAAAAACAAATTTGGATAACGTCTTACAGAGTAAAATATTTTCCCAAAATTTCACTACTTAAATGTTGTGTATTTAGTTATGGCTGTAAAATACTTTAGAAAAGACACAGAAGTATAAATAGATGGCTATGAAGACACGTACATTTGCTCTATTATTTGAATATGGATGCTATCCTGTACTCTGACAAAGGCTAATTAAATATTGGTTAAAGGTGTTAAGAATGCCAAAACATAGGTATGTTAGGAAGAATTATAATATGTTTTTGCTGTATGGTAGTGATGGTAGGATGTATGATTGTGGTAGCAAAAATATTATTTCCGGCACAGGATGGAAGATGTATAGTTACAATAAAGATACAATACAAAATGTAGTTATGTATACAGACCATGCCTTCAAACTAAAAACATGATAATATAGATTGCTGGGACCTATTCTAATCAAGAAACCCCATGACCTGTCGTGAGAGGCGACTAACGGGATCGGGTGATCAGGCTCGCTGACTTGGTTGACACATGTCATCTTATCCCAATTGTGTAGATGGATGCTCATGCTGTTGATCACTGGAATGTCTGGTCCAGACTCGAATATTTACAGACTGCCGCCATAAAGCTGGGATATTTCTGAATGTGGCGTTTAACAATAACCAAACCAAACCAAGAAACTCCGTGCTGCTTTTGGAGGAGGTGTGTGATGGGACAGAGATCACGTGACTTAAAAGCAGGATCCATTTTCAATCATAAGCATGCTTTTTCTGGATTTCTATCAAATAGTGATGACACCAGATGCTAAAGGAAAAGGTGATAGCGTCCTGTCTCACTGGCTGCACCTATCACAAAAACACGTAAACACAAAGCAGTTGTTCACCAGGACAAAAATCAAGGGAACATATGGTTCAGGTCAAACTTGCAAAGATTGTCACGGATACGCTAAATGTCTTCCATTAAACCTTTTGAAAAATTTCCTGTGAACTTGAACCTCGTAACCCCAATGCAACAACGTTTGAGCTAAAGTCTCCATTATGTCTTGACACTTCTTGTTACGTCCCCACGAAATTGGCACCCAGACTACCCCTTTGTAGCTTCTTATTGCCCTCGCTTCAGTTCAGCGATGAAATATTCGTTGATAGTCGGTAAACTCCACTCCTGTCACATACCCCAAACTCAAGTTCACCTTCCTCATATTTGACGTATACAGGCCGGCTAGTGACTACATTATCGTTATCTTAGTCTTGTAGTGTTCTCCAGCTACATTCCATTCTTCTTACAGTTGACATACTAGTACGCGTCAGGGATACCTTCAAGGAGGCGCCTTAACAGTTCGTTCTTACGATTTGTGCACTGATATATTGTTAGGCTGTGTTGTTAAGTCGGTACCAAAATGAGTCCCAAACACTTAAACATTACTTTTCAGTGGAAATGAACGAAAGAACTTTCCATGTGTGTTACCTATATTTTATATTGTATATCTTAAGTCCGTACTGAGCCTAAAAGTAAAGAAATGTAAGCTTGAGGTGAAGTGTCCTTCACATAGGAGTCTGACGAGGCAGGATATATCAAACGTCAGTTCAAAAGAATAGCATCATCAATTCGTGACTGTCTTGAAAAATTCAAAGTGGTTTAAAAGGCAAATTTCCGGGGAAATTAAATAATTCCACCAGTAAGAATAAAAGAGAACAAGGTGTTTGCAAAAAGGGCAACATCTTCATAGTTCATAAAGACTAACATCTTTTTTAACCATAACATTTATGTAGGGTAATCTGGAATTCCACGCTCCAATGCAATGTTGCTAACTATTACCTTGTTCCATATGTGGTTGTTAGCACCCGCAACCCTCGCATTGAAGTCATTTTTCCATATACGAGAACATCATAAGCGGAAAATCAATAGCGAAAATAATGAGTCTGTATTTTTTGAAAGAATTGGTGGAAGCCTCAAAATAATATTTATACACAGGGAACTGCTATTTATTCAACACACCATAACGGTCTGTCCCGTAATCCCATTTCCCCTCGGTGGAAAGTGCGCGCTTGGAAAAGTACATCAACGTCTATTAGCGTTTGCAGTCATTATTTTCATTCAGCATGACCATTCTTTCACAACGTCGTACTGTCGACATTGCTAATGTGCAGGGGTTGGTGTGTTGTTCGACATTTGTTGATATACATCATGTCCAATAACGGAGGCAGCAATAAATATAGCCGCATTTTCCAACAAATATACTTTGTCCTGCACAGAGGTTAATTTATCATTCATACATCATAAATTATAATGGAAAGTACACTCGTGGTTTTGAATTATGATACAGTTACTGTGCCGAAGCAGCAGGAAATCATAATTAACACACTTTCTTTTGTCTCATTGTGAAACCATGAATCAACACGCCGACATTGCTTAATACAGTTGACCGAGATCGGTCACCGGACTCTCTGGACAATAAATATCAAGTTGCCTCGTGATTTGATTTGTTTCGGTAGTCGGCTATTTTGACAAATTATATTTAACAGGTATAGTAACAGGTATATGATAATCTAAAGATGATTGCAATTCGGGCCGTGTTTAAAAATACATTTGAAGCCACCATTTTGCACAGTTTTGAATCATTGACAATATAGCTGTTGTTCCAGGTATAGTCTGTTTGAGTCAAAATGATACCGATGAATCACAATAAGACTCCAAATCGGTTCATGATCAAACATTCATTTCAACGCAAAATGTAATGAAAACATCAGGCCAACTCTGGAAAAAAGTTTCATAACGTTTGTCTCCAAAATAAAAGGGTTGCTTAACAAACTATCATCATTTTGTTTTGATTTTCCGTGTAACGTTTTACGAGTGACAGTAGTGCTGTTGCCGGAACATCCATAAGGGCGGGAAGCACGTGCAGCTTATGATGTCAACACTTAGGGGTTGTATCAAAACTCTTCCGGTTTGGAATCTGAGGAAATTCCTGATTCACTTTCTCTACTCTTAGATTGTACACTTATTATGACTGGTTGAATGGTTGCATAATCTAAACCACTTTTTATCCAGTACGGATTCTCTTTTTCATTTTCAACTTTCTGTACACAGTTTCATAACGTTTGTCTCCAAAATAGAAAGGTTACTTAACAAACTATCATCATTTTGTTTTGATTTTCCGTGTGAAGTTTTACAAGGGTAAAGTGACAGTAGTACTGTTGCCGGAACAGCCTCAAGGGCGGGAAGCACGTGCAGCTTGTCAGGATGTCAACACTTAGGGGTTGTATCAAAACTCTTCCGGTTTGGAATCTGAGGAAATTCCTGATTCACTTTCTCTACTCTTAGATTGTACACTTATTATGACTGGTTGAATGGTTGCATAATCTAAACCACTTTTTATCCAGTACGGATTCTCTTTTTCATTTTCAACTTTTTGTACACAGTTGTGCTAGATTGCTGGTGTTATTTTAATAATGGCTGAGGAAATTTGTGTACTTCGTTTTACACCTGGTAATGTTGCGACCCTGATACGTTTTATTGGATTGAGATCGTAATGATAGGGCGGTAAACGTAAACTTTCATGGCCATAAGGTTTGAGATATTGATCTACCTTATGCGCTTTATTATGTCATACAAAACAGTTTGTTTTGTTTTTTATGGAAACGGAATATGTTGGGGGGGTTTCTAGCCATGCTACCATATGGCTTTTCCTGCTGTTGGATGTTGGAGCTTTTGCATCTGGATCCTGCACACTATGATATGATGCGTTGTCCATCTCGTTTCTCAGTAAGTGCTGGTACCGGCTGTTTTTTCCACCCAATTTAAGAAAACGTCACCATTCATTTTAGTCTTTGTCTTTGGATTTCGCCTGGAACACGAGTGAACAGTGAGGCAGAAACCCCACACATCTACAACCTGCGTGCATCACACTGAGTCGCTCACCCTTGCCCAATGGCAAAGGAGCTATCTACCCATTGTGTGCTTGCAGTGTGCCTGGCGTTCACCCAGGTTTCATCCAAAACCACAGGTTCCAGTCCTTCTTGACGTCTTTGTCTGATTTTGCGTTTAAAAGTAAATGTGTAATCGCACGATGTCAGCTCCTTCACATAGCACCCGCCTGTTTTCCGCATTTACCTTTTTGTAACGAAACCTAAATTTATGCAAATAGTTTCAATAACTGATATTTGAATATAGGCAACAAATGTTCTGTATCCATGTGTTTTGGCAAAATGCGTAAGAAAAGGAATGTATTTTTGCTATAGTGCCTTCTAATAGCATTTCTCACTCTTTCAAAAGTCAACTGTCAACTTTCAAAAGTGGAGATTTTGATATGACTCGGTATGCACGTTGTCTCAATACATATTTCAATGGTCTTTCAGACAACCAATCTGCACATACAGTGCGTTTAACAAATTTACCCAGGGCATATTTAAGCCGACCCCTTTCACTTTCGCCTTTAAAAAATCATAAAGTTTGAAAATAATGGACTTGATGTCATGAGGCGAATTTCATTGCCTCATGCACCGTGGCAATAAATCGATTGGCTATGGGTGATGTGACGTCACAATTACACTTTTTGTGTTCTGGAGACAATCGTTATGAACCTTTTTTCCAGAGTTGGTCTGATATTTTCATTACATTCTGCGTTGTAATGATTGTTTGATCATGAGCCGATTTGGAGCTGGATTGTGATTCATCGGTATCATTGTAACCCAAACAGACTGTAATAACGAGCAAACCAACAAATAAACAAATCAATATCCACATTATGGCTTCTCATTGGGCTGCAATGGTTTATCTGAGCTGAAACAAGAATGGTAGGGTTATTGAAGAATATTGGTTAATGGCCGGTGAGCTCAAATGTGTGAAATTGAAAATCAAGCAGAGTGTCGTCGATAAATAGACATCTCGAATTCAAGTTTGCCTGTCTCATACTCGACCTATCCGGACCTGTGCCTACGCGTCCGTCTCCTTTAACTACGTTATTGATTCCTTAGTTGCCTCCTGCTAACATGAACCATTCGTCCTGCAGTTGACACAAACGTCCTTGCTAAATTCCAAACAGGAAACTAAACTGTTCATAGTTATAATTATTTGTGTTTCTCATTCGCTAATCCTATGATCAACACCAAATGGAGGTGCTGATGATTAAACTTTACTTTTCAAAAGTTTTATAACACAAATTTTCTCAACAATTATTTTGAAATATGAGCTGTTGTGTATGCGATCAAATATCTCGTGGACGTCCGTGAATCTCATAATGAAGACGTATAATACGCTCAGTGGAACTAGATTCCACAGATTAGTCTCACAATAGCACCCACTGCCGATCCCTTTTCGTGAATCCATTCAACACCTTCGAGAACACAATCCAGATCCCTTCATCTCTCAACACATAGGTTTATCTGGACATCAACGTTGAACAATTATGTGAATATTATATGAATATTATTATTTATTATCATGTCCAGTTATGAAGAAACGGGACACAGCAAATGCTTACCTACCATACCAAATGATACTTTTAGCAGCACAAAGGTGACATATCATCCATAGATCACGTCATAGTAGCAAGTGCAATGATTTTAAATATTGATACAGCCTGAAACAAGAGGACAACATGATGAAATTACTTTCTCTTCCTCCCATATTAACCGATAATAAGCATACTGACATTACTTCTGTTGAATTAGACTGATCATTCTGGGGAGACCTTCTGGACAAATGAGTATCAGTATTAAAACCTCAACATTATCTCGTGGTTGGGTGATTTGCTTGTAATGACAAATTAGCTAGTCTACTATTAAACAAGTGACGTATTAGACAACTACAAATGTCAACACATGTGTATGGATGTTGTTCAAATGTGTCAAAGTGTTCGGTATGGAGAGAATGTATTACGTCAGTAGGCCCCGTAGAATGATGCAATGAGAATTCACAGACGTTTTCTTTGCTTAGGAACCGAAATTGAGTTCCGCATTTCCATGTGAGCTGACTGTCAACATGTTAGAACGACTAAAACTAGGCGTCAAATGAACGTCAATATTTTCCACATATGTACCACTGGAATTGAAGCTACAAAACGCTTCTGAATATTGCCAGAAAATATTGGACATTCGAATGAAATAAGCTCATTACCTTTACAACATTTGCAAACTTACAACTAACGGCAGCTAACCATTCAGCGTGCCTCAAATAAGCGTGCAATGCATTCTCGCCTCGAGGAAAAAATATATCTTTGCGGTTATCCGTGATCCAAGATGGTTTCATGCCCGCTAACATCAATACTTCAGAAATAAACATCAATACTACGTTTTAAGAATGTTTGCATATGCTAACTATTTTATGTGTTGGAGTCAATGCCCAAGGACACCCATTGTCATTATAACGTATATATGGTTATTGCTACAAACTATGTATACAGAGAGTGTTGTGTGGAAGCGTATTTGAAACGTTTTGTTTGATGTCTTAAAGCACTGATTTGGCTCGTTAAAGGCTTACTTGCTTGCATGGTTGTTTTCTTGTTAACGCTGCGATAATCCAGAAGCGTTATGACGTCAGCGTGCCAATGGTCCAGTCTCGACCAGACAAGCCAGTGATTAATATTGAGATCAACGTTCCTGAACGTGAGGGTACTGTGACATGCAGTCAGCAAAGTCACCAGTCTGGACTATTCGATCAGCAAACGTTGCCATGGTGCCCGGTCTAATTAAGAATCCCCACGTGACAATGGGAAGCAGATGCCAAATCACATGAGTGACGGAGGCAGTCGGGACGATAAATCACTAACCTTTCATTTCAGCATTATTCTTAACAGACTGTTGAAGAAACATAGACAAACAGGAATTAAGGTTAGACAGTGTTCCGGACCAATGAAAGACTCTCGGGAGATGCGTCATCTGTTAGAGTGACACGTCGATGCCTTTTCCGTTCAACAAACTATTTCCGACTGCAATGACAACAAACAACCGGAGTGAATAGGACCAGAAGTGAAGCTGCAAATAAGTGACTGTTTTCAGAGGCTTTAAGACACTTAACCGACATACACATGAGTAATGTTATCTGGACACCGTCTACACTTAACGTTATAAATGTAGACTCCGCGATATTTGTCGACGACCTTTGTTGATACTGTCATCTTCGATGTGTGTGCCTCGGGTGTCCGGTTAGGTAACGATGTGGTGAGCGCTATGTATGTAGTGCTGGCTGATGTCACAAATATTATGGTGATTCCACTTGTTCACTCATCCTATCAGCACCACAGTGTACGGCCTCATCTGTCCGGGTGGTTCAAAAGGTCAAGGAGTCTCTTACATTCGTAAGTGACCTAGTCCTCATATCAACATGATCGATGCCTGGGATGGGATCTTCAGAGTCACGAGGCACGGTAACCTATAGAAACGTCACGAGAGCTCAGCTGTGAGTGGCATTTTGGAACAAGATTCCAATGAAAATGTTCAGGAAACGTTATCAACAACGTGCTCCAGTTGCCGTTAAGTACCCGTTGATGACCGATTCATTTTACGAATTTGTTGATGACCGATTTATTTTACGAATTTACGGTTGCAGCTAACTAACTTTCTTTTCAATTTACTTCTCAAATGATGATGTTTTCTTCCCATTTTATTAAGATCCTTCGGAAGTCTTTCGGGGCCCTACGCTTCTTTCTGTTGAATTTAAAACGCGTAAAGTAAAATATTTTGTTCAAGGTATATAGTTTGAAATTTCATGTTAATGTAATGAAATAGCAAAATATGTGCATCGATGGTGATAGTTATTTTGAAAGGAGTTTAGTGAGTGAGTTTAGTTTTACGCCGCACTCAGCAATATTGAAGATAATAAGATGAAATGTCAAGAAAATACATTGAAATTTCAAGTTTATAACTTAGTTTCTGTCTTGACATTTCAACAGAGTATCTTGAAATTTCAAGAAAAATAAGAAATGACCCGCAAAGGCAACTAGAAATATCTGTAGTTACGTGTTAAAATACTCTTAGCAGTAAAACCTGTTGAAACTGTCCATGTCGTCGTTGAGAGAACGACTGAATGAGCAACGAGGCCAACACATAAATAGGTACATATTACAGGCCTCAGCTGTAAGGGCTTCGCAAATGGATTGGTAATAGCATTAACAAGCATGTGTTTCGTATCCATGCAGTAAGGTGTTTAGGCGGTCCCAGATATGTGCCTACTGTGGTGTTGCATACATGTACATATGGTGTGGATATTTCATCCAAACTTCCGTCCGTAGTTGGGTACAGTATTGTTGTCCATATTGAATTTATAGCATATCGAAAGAGATTTTCATCTCATATAAGTTGGATTAATCCTTTTCGGGAAGGACATAACGTTGATATGAAAATGGGAAATTCAACTGGTTTTGTATCTTATATATACTGAAAGGCAAAAGAAATGTTGTAATATTGGAAATGACACTTGAGTATCAATGGAGTATTTGAACCTATTTTTTTTAAATATACACCGGAAGTCAAGTTTGAGGAAACATGATTCGTGGTCGTATAGCCTGCAATGCCCAATAAAGTATTGTTGGAGATTGAGGTTAGAAATGTTTTTGTTTTTGGAGAGGGAATAGTTCCCACAAGTACAACATTGACATCGAGATGCACGTGCATCATAAATGCATTCAGGCATAAATTGCCGGCTTGAATGGCAATCGTTCACTTGTTTTCTGAACACAGCAGCTATGACCAGGTTAACGAGAGATCAACGACAACAAGCCATTGGACGTCTACACGCTGGTCAACATGCTCGAGTCATTGCTAAGGACTTCAATTGCAGCGCACGAACGATAGAACGTCTTAGAGAGCGATACAACGCCACCAGCAGCACTGATGACCGTCCACGTAGTGGTCAACCCCGTGTAACAACACGTCGCCAGGACCGTCATATCGTCCATCAACACGTGCAAGACCTATTCGCAAGGGGAAGAGAAACAGCTTGGGTGACGATAGGAAACCACCAGCGACCAGTCATTGACCGAACCATTCGGCGACGTCTCCAATTTAGGAACCTGTTTTGTCGACGTCCTGCCAGGAGATCCATATTCACCCAACGTCACCGCCGGGAACGTCACCAAGTGGACACAACAGCGGCAAAACTGTCGTGGGGGACAATGGAGAGGGGCTATCTTCTCTGATGAAAGTCGGTACGGCATTTCAGTGGCGTAATATCTTAATAACATAGGTTCAAATATCCATTGATACTTAAATGTCATTTCCAATATTACGACGTTTCTTTTGCCTTTCAGTATATATTACTCACGGTTATTCAAAGGAATTATGAACAGAGTTACACTTTACCCATGCGTCCTAACAGATAATCAAGCAGTAACGTACTTGAACTCATATTTATATCGGAGTACTTATATAAAAAGCGGCAAGCAGATAGTATTGTAATACTATTCAGTTTGTTTCTTGTGTGATATTGTTCGTAGTTATTTTCGAATTCACGTATAACTATAAATTGAAAAACGTCGAGTAGTCTCGAATATCTGCCGAAATGGCATTCACCTCTGATTTACCCACATGCTAGCAATGAAGGAGACTAGTGAAGATACAAAGACAGGGGAACAGCACATTGCTAAAGGATACTGACAAGGGATATAAAACGTCTCGTAGACCAGATTTGACGAATGGGTGACGAATATGAATTTTTCTGCAGTGCTCTATTTCGACCAGGACTGTACTCTTCCCCTAGTATTTGTTCAGGTGAACATATGGCTTGCTACCAGTACCGCAGGATAGACTCACCGTTTCGCGAACATCTGATGTCATCACTATTAGACAAAATAGTTTCCATAACCTTACGATATAGCTTTTTTAAATATTTTGGTTTGGTTTGAATGTTAAAAAAATTAATGGGTAACGTCATATGACGTTTATTATTCTTCTGCGAAAAGGAATATTTAAATGTATCTGCAATTGAGATATTTTTTATATCAAAGGCTGGGGCTGGTGGGGAAGTGGGGGACGTATACTTGCATTGAGACAGTCATCTGAAACGGTCAGCAAGTTCGAAATGAGGACGAATAGAAGCATACAGTAGATGTGAACTGGCTTTCATAAGAGACCTGACAAGATACGAAAGCCACAAATGACTTTGTTTACACACGCCATCAGAATAACCTTTACCAAAATGAATCCATTTCAAATCTTTTAATTTCAAATCCAAATCCCTTTATCTCAAAACTATGTCAGCTTATGTGGAACTCCACGTTTCATTCTAGCGTTTATAAGCTTTATATTCCTCCATAATTATTCGTCTTAGTTGTCGTCCGTCTCCGTCGATAGTGATGAGCATCATTAGACTGTCACACATCCCCTGTTCACAAAACCTGTGTCGAAAATAGTAAGAATGTAATTGTGGATGAGTTGATGGAATTGACCAAATGAACATTGGAAATGGTCATTTAACTCTCGGATTTTCATGGTCCCTGTGGTCATTCTATTTCCTTTCAATGGAAGTTGTGTAAAACATCGAGGATGGATAAAATAAGCTGGTGTTAACAGTCATTTCCTTTCTAAATTGATCTTAGTTTGCGCCGCACCATCTAGAATATTCATGTATTGGGAATTGCATTGATGTCTCTGATATATACTGAGAGTCATAAAACACGCATATCAGTAAAAAGGTACAATATATCATTTGTCGAAACATTACATATAAAGGTACAGGAAATGACAATCGTTTGCAGATAACTACTGATGCAACAATAACCGTGCGAGCACATTTCAACTTAGTGGTATCAGAACACACCTGTCACATGGCAAGTCTCATTACCGTGTGTGCACACCTTGGGCAGCCCGAAGACTACCACGCATCGATAAGCAAATTATTCGAATCGAAGCTTGTGGAATGGCTCTCAAATACAATTGCAAATCTCAGCTACAATTTGGGGATGATTCAGTTAACGTCTCACACCAGGCCAAAGTTTATCCCACAGATGTTCGATCAGATTCAAATCCGGTGATCCTGAGCGCCAGTTCAAGATATCCATATTGTTCTGACGTAAAACTTCCTGTGGTCTCCTAGCCGTATGAGGTCTTGCAAAGCCCAGTTGGAACATTAGGCGATTTTGTCCATGTCGTCTCAGCAATGGCAAATATATTGGTTGCAACACGTTGTCAGTGTAACGTCGGGCAGTGATATTGCCATGAAGAATAACCAAGTCAGAGCGGAAGCTGATGTTAATTGCTCCCCATACCATAACTGCAGATCCTCCAAAGCGACCAGGCTCAATAACGCAGGATTGATCAAAACGTTCATGACAGACACGAAGCCGACCTATGGGAAAAACTGACGTTATAACGTGATTCATCTGAGAGCATAACGTCTCTCCACTGTCTGGCACCGAGATGACCTCCAGCACCATGTGCATGGGTAAGGATATGTTCACGACATCGGATGTGACGACAGCAAGTCGATGTCTGGTTGTCCGGTCACTGGCGGGTTCTTATCGCTGCATTACGGTCACCCGCGCAGTCCTGAAGGGATTCCTAAGATGGCTGACCACTATGTACTGGTCTGGTTTTTGTGACATCAATTGTGCCGCTCCCGGAAGTAGATGGTCTTGGGACCTTCCTGTTGCCCTGCGACGGTGCTTGAAACATTCGTCTGGTGGAAATGGAAGTGATTGGCAGCATCTTTCTGTGTACTGGCAGCGTGCAGCATTTCAATCGCTCGGTTTCTATGGGCGTGGGTCACCCATGATGTTGAGAAAGTTAATGACAATTTACATTTTGCACGTGCATCATGCTTTTTAGTTCTTCCGACTGTATTTTCTTCACATATTCTATAAATAGTCCCTTTGTTGTAAAAACGTGAGCTTCCAGGCTAACCATTTGAGTTATGCTTTTGTTAACAATGTGACTTCAACGTATTATAGTTTTGCAAACCCAAAGCTGTAAAACGCACTTAGTGACAGAAATAAATATTATGCGTTGTACTAGCATTATTTTTCCGAAGGTTATCTTTGTCATCTTGAAACACCAAAAGGACAGATAGGAAATAAAGGTTAAACACATTTCAAAAAGACCAAGTCGCTTTATTTCGCAAAATATCAACAAACATAAACACGTCACAATTTAATTCTGGACTCACAAAAGTCCAGAAACTCTCTACACTGTGGGCACTTTCTGACAAGGGATTTGACCAAATTAAACATGCAGTGGTTATGAATATATGCCAAGGATGAAAAAATGAAAAAATTCTTTCGAAAACTTTAAATTTAAACTCGCTCGCCCATGGGCAGGCCCATGGGCGAACAGTAACCCATGGGCCGGCCCATGGGCGAGAATGTTTAATTTCGATCAGAATTCATGTTTTGGAGGTTGTAAATGAATGAGTGTATGTTTGTAAGCATCATGAAACAAATTTCAACTCATTTTGACTTAATTCGACTAATTTAGAGCGATATTAAAAAATCTCGCCCATGGGCGAAAAACATTTTGGCCCATGGGCGAGAATATTGACTTTTACTCAAAATATATGTTTTTCCATGTTTTGGAGGTTGTAAATGAATGAGTGTATGTTTATAAGTACCATGAAACAAAATTCAACTCATATTGACTTAATTCGACTAACTTAAAACGATATTAAAAATCTCGCCCATGGGCGAAAAATAGGATTGGCCCATGGGCGAGAATATTTACTTTTACTCAAAATACATGTTTTCCCATGTTTTGAGGTTGTAAATGAATGAGTGTATGTTTATAAGCATCATGACACAAATTTCAACTCATTTTAACTTAATTTGACTAACTTAGAGCGATATTAAAAATCTCGCCCATGGGCGAAACACATTTTGGCCCATGGGCGAGAATATTGGCTTTTAACCAAATACATGATTTTCCATGTTTTGGAGGTTGTAAATGAATGAGTGTATGTTTATAAGTACCTTGAAACAAAATTCAACTCATATTGACTTAATTCGACTAACTTAGATGGATGCTAAAAATCTCGCCCATGGGCGGAACACATTTTGGCCCATGGGCGAGAATATTGACTTTTACTCAAATACATGATTTTCCATGTTTTGGAGGTTGTAAATGAATGAGTGTATGTTTATAAGTACCATGAAACAAAATTCAACTCACATTGACTTAATTCGACTAACTTAGAGCGATATTACAAAATCTCGCCCATGGGCGAAAAATAGGTTGGCCCATGGGCGAGAATATTGACTTTTACTCAAAATACATGATTTTCCATGTTTTGGAGGTTGTAAATGAATGAGTGTATGTTTATAAGTATCATGAAACAAAATTCAACTCACATTGACTTAATTCGACTAACTTAGAACGATATTAAAAAATCTCGCCCATGGGCGAAACACATTTTGGCCCATGGGCGAGAATATTGACTTTTACTCAAAATACGTGATTTTCCATGTTTTGGAGGTTGTAAATGAATGAGTGTATGTTTATAAGTACCTTGAAACAAATTTCAACTCATTTTGACTCCATTTGACTAACTTAGAGCGATGTTAAAAATCTCGCCCATGGGCGAAACACATTTTGGCCCATGGGCGAGAATATTGGCTTTACTAAAATACATGATTTTCCATGTTTTGGAGGTTGTAAATGAATGAGTGTATGTTTATAAGTACCATGAAACAAAATTCAACTCATATTGACTTAGTTCGACTAACTTAGATGGATGTTAAAAATCTCGCCCATGGGCGAAAAATAGGATTGGCCCATGGGCGAGAATATTTACTTTTATTCAAAGTATATGTTTTCCATGTTTTGGAGGTTGTAAATGAATGAGTGTATGTTTATAAGTATCATGAAACAAAAAGTCAACTCATATTGACTTAATTTGACTAACTTAGAGCGATATTAAAAATCTCGCCCATGGGCGAAAAGAGGTTGGCCCATGGGCGAGAATGTATAATTTCGATCAGAAGTCATGTTTGGGAGGTTGTAAATGAATGAGTGTATGTTTATAAGCATCATGACACAAATTTCAACTCATTTTGACTTAATTTGACTAACTTAGAGAGACATTAAAAATCTGGATTATTTACGGTAACATGGATTAGCTAATAGCGAATTGCCGGGAGACCCACTTTCACACGATCACTCAACCATACCCATTGCCGGTTGAGCCAAACCATTTTCAACTCTTGTTCTCTTAAAAGTGGCTTTCCCGGACTATAGCTATCAGCACACCCCAATCCGACCATCTGTCATTAATTACCTGTCATGAGCTATCAGTTGTATTGAAAGCTCTCGCCTATTGTTTCATTACTTAATTGTTTCACGGATTGGTATGTAGTCACTCCAAATTCACCCATATGTGCGTGACTGTCCTCTCCGACGTCCGCGCCCACCTCTCAACCTAGCAATCTCGATCCACTTTCTGCTCACTATCAAGCCATCTACAACTTCACCTCTCTCTCCAACCACCTGTCTTCTCAGAGGTCCGCGCGCCTCTATATTCCTTCATTTTTTCACATCAACTCTACCTCCCAACAACTACTGTCTCCTCCGAGGTCCGCGCGCCTACAGCCACCACCGACCCCCGCCGCCTCTCAAGTACCATCCATAACAAACTCCACGGTCAAGGCCGCCCATAGCCCCTCAATTA
The DNA here is from genome assembly GCF_003918875.1 of Haliotis rubra. NCBI lineage: Eukaryota > Metazoa > Mollusca > Gastropoda > Lepetellida > Haliotidae > Haliotis > Haliotis rubra. The sequence continues at coordinate 24,592 of NW_025766400.1, forward strand.
CTACACTCGCTCAGCCTGCCTTGCCCCCTCAATGCTCCCATACCACCCCTTCACCCCACCCACCCTAGAAGGACTTACAAGGTCCTTTCATACGTTGGCGACTGTGCACAAATTTAGCCATCACTTAAAAACACAAGTATCCTACTATTATAAACCTGGTGTATCTAAATTTACTTCAAATGTTTTTAGACATACGTACCCTCTCAAGAAGACAAAACTGTGAAACCCGTAAAGGTCCGGGTCAGAATTGGCCTTCAGTAACCCATGCTTATCGTAAAGGTGACTACCGGGATCGGGTGGTCAGGCTCGCTGGCTTGATTGACACATGTCATCGGTTCCCGATTGCGCCGAACCCGTGAAGATCCGGGTTAGAATTGATCTTCAGTAACCCATGCTTATCGTAAGAGGCGACTAACGGGATCGGGTGGTCAGGCTCGCTGGCTTGGTTGACACATGTCATCGGTTCCCAATTGCGCTGATCGATGTTCATGCTGTTGATCACTGGATTGTCTGGTCCAGGCTCGATTATTTACAGACCGCTGCCATATAGTTGGAATATTGCTGAGTGTGGCGTAAAACTAAACTGACTCATCCAACTGCTTAGATCGATGCTCAATTTGTTGATCACTGGATCGTCTGGTATAGACTCGATTATTTACAGACCGTCGCCATATAGCTGGAATATTGCTGAGTGCAGCCTAAAACTAAACTTACTCGCTCACTCACTCCAAACTGTGAAAATTAGGAACACCTCTAGCTACCAACAATGTCAACAAGAACATAATGGAGTCCCTGCATCAATACATCTTCAAGACTAAACGAATCGATAAATTATTCTAGACCAATATCTGTACGCAAATAATTAAATGTAACTGCAAGTTCAAGGTTCCTAAGCACGTACGTACAATGCACATTTACCCTACCTCATGTAATAATGTCCATCTCTGATTGATTCACGTGACCTTGAACAAATGGTGGACGGAAAAAAGTCATAGGAAAAAAGTCATGAAAAAAAGACATAGAAAAATAACTATTATAAAACATCATGTCCTCCAGTTATTTACTTTGTTTATACTATTTCACTTTCAAGTTAATTATTCCTTTAGTGTGACGCTTTAAGCAATTGGATCTTATCAAAACAGGAGAGATGAACAGATTGTGGGATTAAAAGTCACAAGTCACCTGATTGTTTATTTAACTAGCTTTGAGCTTGACGATATCACAGCGATTAATGAACTCATGGGATTATCAGTTAATGCTCTTACTCAAATGGCTCCCTTCTAGCAGCTAATATAAGACTCGCTGGCCGTCAGACTGTGATCCAAACTCTTCATGGCATTGGCTGGAACATTCGGTTAAATATAATAAAAATATGCTGGGACAACTGACTGATGTAGTGCTGTTGCAGATCAAAGTGTTATGATGACAGTGCATTTTCTGATGTCATGTATTTTACTTGAATGATTACATTAATTTTATAAGTTAGGTTCAAATGTGGTAGTGCTGTTGATGATAATATTGTTATGACTTGTTAAAAAAATACATCATCAATACTGACCTTTTTGAGTTTATGACTTTTTCCTATGACTTTTTTTTCCTACCCAAATCTATTACTTTTTTCCCTATGACTTTTTTCTACAACCGAACAAATTACAATGTATGCCGGGTGCACGGTTGTGCACTGCTTGGGTGGTGTTGTACAAATCATTAGGCAGAATAAATCATTTATATCCCGCCCCATTGAAAAAACGGTATCTTCCCATAAGACAGACAAAATAGTTTATTTATGTGTCACGTGAATGTACATAAGATAGACCTCCCAAAAAGCCAGACCGCTTAAAACAGCACGTTTTATGGTTGGTTGCATAAGGCTTAATGAAGCTGTACCCTTGAAAATGTGCATCCACGGCAGTCAGTAAACCGTGAAGCAGTGGTTCAAATCGACTGGTCAATACCTTGTTAGTGAAATATATGACTGAATTTCAAGCTATATTTACATGAAGAGAGATTTAAGATATTTTTGCCTAAGGTTATGTATAAATATGGTTTTATAAAATCTTTCTATGATGTATATTTTGACCCTCTAGATAACAGTGTTTCATAAGCCTGTTAAGGCTGGATGTATGTAAAACATTATGCGTTTATGTTATATGTATTATATATCTTGTTTACATACATGGGGCACTTTGATAAACTATGTCTAGCTGTCTGTCTGTCTTTAAACATTCGTTAAGATAAATTCTGTTTACTATTGTGATGCGGTGTATTCGAGGATTTTTGCGTCCCGTTTTATCCACCTAGCCGAAGGTGTCAGTGACAGTTTGCTACTACTTATGATAGGAATTAATTTGACGTTTTTGTTTATCCAGTTCTTGTGTATTCTGTTATATTTTATATGTACCGGTGAGGTATTAATAAAAGCAATGTTTTGCTTGTTTACCAAACCAGATTCTCTGATAATATAAATATGTTTAAACCATATGTTCAAAACTGAAATACAATATGAACATGCACACAATAGCAAAATTGAAAAGCACATCTTGCCAAACAAGGTTTTCAAGAGCATATACGCATAAATGTGCACGTCTTGAGAAGGTCAAAGTTCCTATTCCTGTCTCAGTAAACAGGGTTGTTCAATCACACATATATACACACCAATTTTGCATGACAAATAAGTTGATGCACAAAGAGAATTTAACACCATTTCGACACCTTATAATACAATCAATTCGAGATTTCCTTAGAATGTACGATATTTGGCTGCGCGATAAGCGCAGTCAGTCTTTAAAAACACCCTCACGAGCACCTGTACATCTCACACCTAGCCCAGAGTGATCAATGGATTGTATATATTTGGAAAGCAAAATACACTTGAAAGTCGTGGCTGTATAACTCCAATACACAAGACCAACGGATGGGGACACAACGACTTTTTCGACGCAAATTGCCGCAGGCGCTTTGCGGAAATTACGTAACTGAACGCGGAGATACACTAAACGTCATCGTTCCGCTCCGTGACCTCGTCTTTGCGAGCCACACTGAAATACTCAACTAAGGTGAAACTCAGAATGATGAAATTGGAAATGAGGAAGAAACCAGCTAAATCAACATGTGGATGACAACACAATAGCGAAAATCTCTCTTGAATTCTTATGACAATGCAATATCTGTTGAGACCATGATAATTTGAACAACGGAGAAAGTTATATGGATATACAACTTCTTTATTATATTGTAAGCGGCGTTTCGGCGCTGTACCCTAACAGGCAGCAGGGGTTACCTGGGATACGAGGACACACATGAATGAGCGTGCAGGGCAGGTTGTTCCGTTTGTAATATGGTCCAGGATATTTTGGCTGCCCATAAAATTGACGCTGTGACTTCATTCATTCATTTATGTCAATATACATATATATCATCATCAATCTCATCAACAGTATTATGAAATACAACCATTAGGCAATATTAGCACTACCACCATGATACAAACATACATTATTATAAAATATCACATTATACACAATATCACAAGCATACATCATTATTCATAGTCCCACAAGGTGAGACACACCGTAAGCAAGTGGAGTCTCGACATCATCTTGCAGCAGTCTACCCTAGCCGTTCTTCAAGCTGGCGATATTTGTTTTCTTAGGTCTCACACAACCACGACCCTGCAACTACATCAATGTTATTTCTGTGTAGTTCTGTTATGACCTTATCAGATTGATATGTCAACGAGATAAGTGATGTGTTCAGTTTAAACATAACACCAATCATTAATTTAATGACTCACTCGTGTTAGTGTCAGTTCAGGTGAACTCTGTTCACGGGCTCAGCGCAGTGGTAAGGTGAACCGTAATCCCATAAAACCAGTGAGGCATGAAGTCCCACATAGCCTAATGAGCGGTATCTGCCTAACTGGATAATTTTAGGCCTAAAAAGTGTATCACCTGTTGTTTCAAGAGATTAGCATGGTTCAGTGACCTGAAACCTTTAAAATATCTGCTGGCAAACTGGGGACACCCCGTTTCGGCGTAGCTGCTAAAACCGTTATCAAGCAACTGATGTCTACTGGGTAGACCCGTAAGTTAGACCAGAGACCATATAATAGATCTATTATATGGTCTCTGGTTAGACTACTGGGTCGAGGTAAAAATCCTTGGATGTTTGATGTTGTGACGACGGTGTTGTTTTAAGGGAATAGGACACTAGCTTTCTACCAAATGTAAAATGTGTTAACTCAGCTCACCCTACATTTCGTGGTGAAAGATACCTTTGTGTAAATGGTTATAAGTTCATAGTGAAAAGAGGAAAAGGGGAGAATGGATCTCGTGAAAATGCATGCAGAAAGACTGCATACAGATCAACACTCTCAACTGTCTTAACGACATAGTTTCTAAAATACCGAGAGACCACATCCACGGACCTGTGCATAACGAGGTCAAGGTAAATCTTTTCGGCTGTTGCAAAAATATTGACAATTTTTAAAAGGTAAAATCAAACTCAGTCTTGAATATATTGTGTATTCCTCATTGCCTAATGTAAAGACTACATATTAATACTATGGATAGTTCAATGTATAGTTTAAACATGTTTTCTTCAAGTAATCATGACGGGATTGGCAAACAAACATAAACATGCATGTCAATGCCGCTCCATAACAATAATACAATTACATAGATAGTGATGTACACTGTCTGCAAAACATAATGTGTGCAAATCATAATGGCAATCCACAAGGGCAATATTAAAATATTGCATGCAACTTACTCTCTGGTGTCCTCCGATCAGTTAGACGTCCCAGACACGTCAAATCAACATAAGTTATGGTTGGTTGCACGCAGGTACACTGCACTGTTACCTTTAACAAAGTTATGTGCTTAAGAATATATTAAGCCATATAATTAATAGGGCTGTAATGATGCATCAAACTATCGATGAATTGCAATTATTCCGAAAGCAATTAATCGATGGTAGAAATGAAAAATTATCGATCCATCAATAGAATGTGTGACTATCGATAGCTTAGTGATGGTTATTTATTCTTATTAAATATTTGTGTTGTTTTGATTTTTTTTTATTGTTAAGGTGCAAACCTGCAGCTTCATTGAGTTTATGTTTTAACTGTTTACTCCATCTTGGTTTCAAGTTTCTTGTCAGTTATTCATAGGGGGAGCAGAGGAAGCCCAACAGCCATTCGTATCCACCATTGTACCGCTGGGAGTAACTCAATTAGTTACATGGGAAATCTATAATCCTGTTTTGATCAAAGTGAACATTATGAACACAAACTGTGAGAAGCCGAAGTCAATTAATATTAGTATTCTGATCAAAGTATTTCTGCACAAAAGTAACAAACTCATAATTAGTGTTAAAATATACCACTAACCACTAATATGAAAACATCTCGTTAGTCTATGGGACGGGTCTATTACGCCACTGGGTAAAACTAGGTTTGTAATCACAGTCACGCCTGATTGATCCAAAGTTGTCTGATAATTGGCGTGTCTGACAAATGGGATGTCTAACTTATGAGAGCAAAAGCATACATGGAATTTGAGACCCCTTCTTCATCTCGGTTAAATGTGTGTTTAGCAATAATAAATCCTAAATAAAAAACCCAACTTGCTTATATATACAGGATGTACAGGAGGACTGCAACAGTCACAATGGATTGACATGAGAGTGACGATGAGAGCTATCGGGATAGGTTTGTATGTTGAGGTACAATATCTTCTTATAAGTTTTCATTACTATCAATGCATCCCACTAATATATGATAACATTCATGATAACAGCACTCCGTGTCCAGCTCGTTAAACGACACAATAAAAATACAATTAATATAATAGACTCACTCCCTTAAACCTCGGGCGAAGAATAGCCGTGACGGGCAGACGGGAATTACAAAATAATTGATCACAAAATATTAAAACAGAAACGTGCGAACCTGGGTAGGTACACCTCGCAAGTGTGGGGTTGCCCACGATAGAAGTTATTCAACAATGAATACTATGACGACATACCGAGTGTCACGTAGAATAAAAACACAGTTTTGATGCTTTTTTTTCCTTTGTGAGGAGGTTTGACAAGGCCCTTCGCTCCCGAGTGGTGACGTGTGACGTCCTGGGCAGGAAGTGACAGTGTATTGACTTCTCTCCTTAATTACCCAGTTGGGGCTCCCTAATTGACCTTTATTTGTTCTGAAGCAGCATGGACTATTTATTTTATTTGGAAGTGGTTATTGGCAAATGTCAATAGGATTGACAAGACATATTTCAATGCAGTTACATTTTAAGCTCTCACAATACTGTTTATGTTCCAAGAATTACAAATTAACAGTAATATTTCATATTCAACAATTTCTTAATTTTGACTGTTCTGACGTGTATGTTTTGATATTATCCGTTCGTACACGCATACCATTGACGAGCCACATTTCATGGCATTACTTCTAATGTTTTAAGTGCCTAGTGACTACATATGATGAGGTAGGTGAGAGCTAAAGTAATAATTAATATGTTTATAATAGGGATAAACCACCATACCCCAAAACATGGAAAACATATATTTTGAGTAAAAGTAATTATTCTCGCCAATGGGCCAACCTATTTTTCGCCCATGGGCGAGATTTTTTAATATCGCTTTAAATTAGTCGAATTAAGTCAATATGAGTTGAATTTTGTTTCATGATACTTATAAACATACACTCATTCATTTACAACCTCCAAAACATGGAAAAACACATATTTTGAGTAAAAGTCAATATTCTCGCCCATGGGCCAAACTATTTTTCGCCCATGGGCGAGATTTTTTAATATCGCTCTAAGTTAGTCGAATTAAGTCAATATGAGTTGAATTTTGTTTCATGATACTTATAAACATACATTCATTCATTTACAACTTCCAAAACATGGAAAAACATATATTTTGAGTAAAAGTCAATATTCTCGCCCATGGGCCAAAATGTTTTTCGCCCATGGGCGAGATTTTTTAATATCGCTCTAAATTAGTCGAATTAAGTCAAAATGAGTTGAAATTTGTTTCATGATGCTTACAAACATACACTCATTCATTTACAACCTCCAAAACATGGAAAAACATATATTTTGAGTAAAAGTCAATATTCTCGCCCATGGGCCAAAATGTTTTTCGCCCATGGGCGAGATTTTTTAATATCGCTCTAAATTAGTCGAATTAAGTCAAAATGAGTTGAAATTTGTTTCATGATGCTTACAAACATACACTCATTCATTTACAACCTCCAAAACATGGAAAAACACATATTTTGAATAAAAGTCATTATTCTCGCCCATGGGCCAAACTGTTTTTCGCCCATGGGCGAGATTTTTTAATATCGCTCTAAGTTAGTCGAATTAAGTCAATATGAGTTGAATTTTGTTTCATGATACTTATAAACATACATTCATTCATTTGCAACCTCCAAAACATGGAAAAACATATATTTTGAGTAAAAGTCAATATTCTCGCCCATGGGCCAAAATGTGTTTCGCCCATGGGCGAGATTTTTTAATATCGCTCTAAATTAGTCGAATTAAGTCAAAATGAGTTGAAATTTGTGTCATGATGCTTACAAACATACACTCATTCATTTACAACCTCCAAAACATGGAAAAACACATATTTTGAGTAAAAGTCAATATTCTCGCCCATGGGCCAAAATGTTTTTCGCCCATGGGCGAGATTTTTTAATATCGCTCTAAGTTAGTCGAATTAAGTCAATATGAGTTGAATTTTTGTTTCATGATACTTATAAACATACATTCATTCATTTACAACCTCCAAAACATGGAAAAACATATATTTTGAGTAAAAGTCAATATTCTCGCCCATGGGCCAAAATGTTTTCGCCCATGGGCGAGATTTTTTAATATCGCTCTAAGTTAGTCGAATTAAGTCAATATGAGTTGAATTTTGTTTCATGATACTTATAAACATACATTCATTCATTTGCAACTTCCAAAACATGGAAAAACATATATTTTGAGTAAAAGTCAATATTCTCGCCCATGGGCCAAAATGTTTTTCGCCCATGGGCGAGATTTTTTAATATCGCTCTAAATTAGTCGAATTAAGTCAAAATGAGTTGAAATTTGTGTCATGATGCTTACAAACATACACTCATTCATTTACAACCTCCAAAACATGGAAAAACACATATTTTGAGTAAAAGTCAATATTCTCGCCCATGGGCCAAAATGTTTTTCGCCCATGGGCGAGATTTTTTAATATCGCTCTAAATTAGTCGAATTAAGTCAAAATGAGTTGAAATTTGTTTCATGATGCTTACAAACATACACTCATTCATTTACAACCTCCAAAACATGAATTCTGATCGAAATTAAACATTCTCGCCCATGGGCCGGCCCATGGGCCACTGTTCGCCCATGGGCCTGCCCATGGGCGAGCGAATTTAAATTTAAAGTTTTCGAAAGAATTTTTTTCATTTTTCATCCTTGGCATATATTCATAACAACTGCATGTTTAATTAGGTCAAATCCCTTGTCAGAAAGTGCCCACAGTGCGGAGAGTTTCTGGACTTTGTGAGTCAGAATTAAATACAAGCGTGTATTTAATTCGCGAGTGCCTGACCTAAATACGAGCAAGTCGGACTGAACGACGGCAGAAAGGGTTGATAACATATATCATTCATTGCTCTCTGTAACCGAATGAACCAATTACCTGGTCTCACTAAAAGCGATATAGTGATAGCCCATGTTATTCAAGTGTTTTAATCATTCTCCACAAATCTTGACGGTGTCATGTTGCATCAGAATCTGTAAATTAAAACATTTCGCGTTTTCTATAAAAATCACGTTCCGCATCCATGAACCGCGGTGACAGGGTCAGATTACGATTTTTCTTTTAACCTTGGGGGGTCGTTCAGAGAGGAGCGATGTCAGCTTGTTTATTGGGCAGGGGAGACATGATAAGGAGTGTTAGGTGTCTTAGTAGACTCGCTGTCTCCAGCTTGCCCCAAGCTTAGTTACGAAAAGGTTCCTTTGTCATTACGAGTTAGATCGCAAGGGATGATATTTCTGAGGATAATTGGTAAAATTGAAAGTGTTTCATTTTTTGTCTACAGTGTTTGTCTCATTGTCAAGTGAGCGAACGTGTGGGCGTGCGTCAAATGCTAATTTCAACGAAAACAAGAAACAAGAACGCGAGTTGTTTTCTCAACTTTGTTAGCAACATGCATGCAGAGTAAACCACAAGAAGACAGAACAATTTTAAAGGGCATCGTCGTTGCAAATTTAATATGTTGCATGCATTATGGGAAAATATGTACAAAAGCACTCATCTGTCTCTGACGCAATATAACTGTTCCATCATTCACATTACTTGTATGCCATCTTCCTCACATGGAATGTGTAGGCTGTGTGTAGCTGTTCAAAGTGGCTGACGCCGAAGGTCTGGGATGGATAACATACATGGATGACACATGCGAAACAATCTTCATGTGTAAACTGACGTGATGTGGTGGATATATTGTGTATTAACATCTTCATCACGCGGTTAACCTTCCTCAAACTGTTTACAGTTGGTTCCGATGAATTCAAAGAAACATGAAAGCCTCTATTTATTGAGGTCGTTTGAAAGTATGAACTATATATGAATATATACAAAGCATATTCCGATCTGTGAAGATCCGGGTTAGAATTGGTATTGAGCAACCCATGCATGTTTGTTGTAAGAGGCGACTAATGAGATAGGTTAGTAAGGCTCGCTGACTTGGTTGACACATGACATCGTATCCCAATTGCGTAGATCGATGCTCGTGATGTTGATCACTGGATTGTCTGTTCCAGGCACGATTACAGCTGGAATATTGCTACGTGCAGCGTTTAACAACAACCAAGCAAACAAAATATTCCATTGCAGTTGCGTACAGTCAGTTAAATTCAAACGGGTTACTATGCGACACAATGGATTACTGATCAGAATATGCCTTTTTTATTTAATTATGTCTGTAATATAACCGGCCTGACAAAGAACGTATACATTCACACTTCATAATGTCCATTACTGCGTTATATGTAAATGCAACCTTCTTGATCATGAGATATCACCTGTGTCCTTCGATCACCTGTTGGGAGATATTTGATGTCATGTGTGTAATGTCGCTACTGACCCCAGTGACCAACCAGGATGGTCAACCATTTCTTGTTGGTTTCATATGTTGTCACCATCAAATAATCAGAGTTCCGAACCCAAGTTAAACATATGTAGCCCGTTTGTTACATATACAATCAGACATTTCTTCAACCGTAAAACATTTCTGGTGTCCCCCCCGCCGTGATGTTGCTGGAATATTGCTAAAAGCGGCGTAAAACCAAACTCAGTCAGTCAGTTCAACCGTAAAACCGGAATGATTTTATAAAACTTCGTCAAATATTCACAGGCACAAAGGCAAAGCTTTACTTGTTGTCACGGTGTTAGCGTCACACACATTTTTTAGCCTCTATGGTGACCATAGGAGCTCACCTACCAGAAAGAAACACTATGTGTGTCCGACAAAACTGCTCTAAGATATATGAGATTAGATGTCCCAATATCGTGTTGAAACTCCGATGTAAGAATAACAGATCGACATCGTTTATGAATGCTGCTGACAAGTTGCTAGCCACTGTTGATTAGTTTGGCGCCATTTCGAAATCAGTGCATCGACAAAACCCTGAATTGAATTAAGTGGTACCCGCGCGACCCGCTGAGGAGCAGAATTTTCAGATTGTCTTCGACTTGTTCGATAAAGTTTAGATGGTAGAATTGCCAATCCGTTATGTAGATGTTGCCACTGAACCATTGCATTGGTTAATGTTGCACAGTGGAAGGAACTGTGACAGTACCGAAGGAGATAAGATTATGTCTCTAATCAATACGTGTTGAGGAACCATTCTTTAGTAACGACATGAGGATATGTGGTACCACCCAATCAGACGAAATGATCATCGGGAGAGCATAAACACTACTTAGAAGTCCCATAAATGTAGCCTCCACACCGGAATTGCAGTTGCTTTGTTACTATCCAATATTTTGACATGAATGCTTGGTAGCTTAAACGCATTGGTTTTACACCGGCCTTCACACGCTCTTCGAAAGTGCACACCAAAAACACTACCAAAACATATTATTGACGAATTGCCGGAACAAGAGTAACACGTCGAACGATAAGCTCTGTATTCTCAAAAAAAGTAGTAAGTGTGGACCTGTTTAGGTTACCTGTAAAATAAAAACAAATGAAAGTGAATAACGTTAAAAAAATAATATCATAACGAAAAAAGATTTTTTTACGGAATTAATCTGACGCTCTAATAAATGTATATGGTGTTGAAATTGTTATTCATTTTCTGTGAGTTTAAGTGTTTATCAACAGTTATTGTATTACTCTCATATTTCGGAATGAAGTAAATATATTAAAGTGAGTGAGGTTTGCCTCGGCATCGATGCCATCAGATGATGGGGCTTCCATTGCAATGAAGAGCAGTACGATCTAAGTGGAAATACGGACAGTCGTGGTGTTTCGGCATTAGTGTCTTTGTCGGATATAGATACATTGACCTCGATTCTATAGCACTTAATTGGTTGACCAAATCATTTATATTGTCATGTACCCATAAATCGACAGGATAATTACTACACGTCCACTGTTAGGCTACTGTTTTCTGATTGGCTAATAACAGGATAAGTCCTGTTATTAATTCATATTTGTGCTGGACGATGATAATCTCTGATATGGTATCATTGTCAATATGGGTTTGTTTGGTGTTGTGTGTGTTTTGTTTTTCGGTGTTTGGTGTGTGTTTGTTTTGTTTTGTTTGTTTGTTTTGGGTTTATTTGTTTGTTTTGGGGGGTTGTCTTCTTTTTTGGGGGCTGGTTATTGGTTGATTCGGACATGCCTAATAAAATGAGCATTAGCATTTTACGATATTATCAGCTGGAATTGTTTGGAGCCAATTTATATATAATAGACAATTTTGTAGTTGCCAATGTGATACTGGAGAACACAATTGAGATTCTGCTATGACAGCTAGAAAGAGGTATTTTTAATTATTTTTTTTTTTTCTAATTATGAAGTTTTGGCAAATGTTTATGTCTGTGTTGTTTCATAATTTTGCAATGATCGTATATGTACACCTTCTTTTCAGTTTACATACTTTGACGTATTCTCACATGCTAGCATAATGCATCTAGATAGGATCAAGTAAGGCAGAATTGGTTTAGAAGGATTCGTAGCATTTCGCACACGTTCACTGATAAGAACGTAAATTACGCGCGGTTTCAGCTCTTCTAGGATTTAACTAGTTGGTTTATAGAATAGTTGAATACCTGTCCAGATTCCACATGTTTTGAGGAACTGACATTATTTAAATTCTGCATTATAATCAATTCGGAAACATGAACTTGATGATTTTAACACGCCAGATCGTGATATCCATCACCATATTTTACGGTCGCTTGGTATATTTTAAGCACCAACATTGTTTCAGTTTTGAGTCAAGTGTTTGTTACTTATATAAACAATGTAGATATACTCTCATCTTTCAGTTATTTGATAGTAAATATACTTACGACATATTCTGATTCTTACAACATATATTGTTCATGTGGTCTAAATGAAAGCGTGTGTCACCTGTTTGTCTTCTATGATTAAAGTACATAAAGCATTATATCTCCTCGCCATGAGAGAAATGGACAATGTTGAAGCGGTCATAAAAGAATAAATATCCTCATCATCGGTGTTGGCTTGGTACTCCTATTGCCGTTGGCGTTTCAAGACTTTATTTTTAAGTTCCGTATTTCGCCTTGTGAGAATACAGATTTCCTAAACATTGCGTTAAGGTAAACATGTAACTAAGACTCGCCGAGCTTTCACAGGAGCTATGTGATTCGACCAATATATATCCAATTAGAAAATGAACCACATCGAAACTTTTGGAAACCTTAAAATATACACCCTTTTGACTTGGACAAAAGGTTTGTAGAGAATATTTGCCAAATAGATCAGAACTGTATGTAATCTGTTTTTATATTATGTAAGTCGCCCAAAACAGCTGCGAACTGTGTTGATATATAGCCATAATGATTGGGCATGTATTATGGTAACTATGTATCCGTTGCAAATTATCAAATGCTTAGGTATTCGTGCGCTCGTGTGTGTCACTGAAGAGGAAAGCACCACGGGCTTCAACCTGCCACGCCGAAATATAATAATTTATTATAAAACTGTTCAAAGCGGCGGTAAAACAAACTAATACATTCAGCCATTAAACTGGGAGAGTGATTGAATGTAGTTTTACATACTTTTTAGCATTCTGCCACGGGGGTTCGCCAATTGTAACGTTGTTAGGAAAACTAAATGTCTCCAGATTCTGGTAACCGTTGTGTTACAGATACCATTGCTAGCGTCCCATTTAGAAACATGAAATAATTGGGTTCAGAGGATATGGGGATATCAAATGTTCAAATATTCAAATATTAAGTGTGTATTGTATGGGTGAGTGAAGGTTTTAAGTCACCACGGCAGTATTTCAGCCATTTCGTGACTATATCAAGTTATATATTCATAATAATTAAAGGTAAATTATAAAAACCTGTCGACAAAGGACAGTAAAATAACTAGTTTATCACAGATATAAATTAAAAAAGTAGTAATCAAATCTAAACCATTTTAGCTATAGATGACAAGACATAATAAAAGCAGGCTATAGACTGCCAACTTACAACACACTTGCTTCCTTCACAGACCCTAGCTGGATTTACACCATCCCTTTGGTTGTTAGCAATTTAGACAAACCCAGCCATACATTAATATGGCTCATATTCTACGATTATAAAGGTGGTAAGTTTAAATATAATTTCAATGGTTTGGGACTTACTTAACCTCTCAGGAGGACAATGATTTAACGATACTTTAACACCCTTTGAGGATACATTCACTAACAATCTCAGTTACTAAAATAAACTTCCGATAATAAACATGCATCAATCTACATAACATAACAATCCAAATTTGTCAATAAATTCTATTTCTTTTAAAAATGGATAAGTAAAAGATAATTAATATTACTAAAAGATCTTTAACTGTTTTACACTGAATATTTATCCCTTGTGATGGAAAAATGTGTATTGTATGAGAATATGCTTGAATGTTTTCATTCAGAAGTGAGCGTCGCATCAGTAGACAGAGACACAAACAAAATTTGACAGAAGTAATTTATACAAAGGAATTTATACTCAAAAGGGTAACCCATACAGATATGAGTTGCTGTCTCAATATACGACTACATCGTGATGAACGTTGTATAAATAAATAATAAACGATGCAGGATATTTTGATACACTTCTGATACACAGCGTGGCCATTTTTCTTGGGTGAGAAGGGGGATGTGTTGCTTTTTGTTTTGCTATTTTATTTGTGAAACTGGGACACATACCATTACTAGGAAGGTGAACGCATTCTAATGAATTAAACTAAGCATACCCAAGAAAGGAAATCTTGGTAATTCGCAAAGTGCCATAGAGCTAACATTTCACATATATGCACTTTTAAGCACTCTTACGGCCACTTGGAAATCTATGTAAATACAATATACACTTTATTCTTGAATGCCTAAATTACACTTCCAACTACTTTAACATCTGTAGCTGAGAGTCTCAATGATCTCGTCATTGACAGCATCAAAGACATATTTTTTTAGCTACAGGTTTTTTATCTCTTTATCGTTTATAAGGCATGTGACTACCTACAATGTGTGTTTGTACATTTGCGTATCCATGTGTATGTGCAGGCTCGTATGTGCACTGTAAGTACGTTTATGTGATTGCTTAAACCGTCTTCTGTTTCTCATACAAGAAAATGTCTCTTTGGGCTTGACATCTTAAGCAATATAAATGTCAACATCGGTATACATACTGTTAAAAAACGTAGTGGCTATTCAAATTAAAAGTATCACAACTATTTATTTTTATTACTAAATATTATAACAGTGCAACATTTACATTTGTTTTTGGACGTCAGATGTCCATAGATTTTGTAAGATGAAGATTTTGCTAAAGCACCCTACTGTCCATCACGTCATCTATCACGAAAAGTAAAATTCATTAATCGCCCGTTAATCCGCCTCTGTTCCCATGACAATCCCGGACACGGCGAGGCATACTCCACATCAAACGTACCATATCAATTTCGTTCATTCCATAACATTCTTCCTACAGGGCAACGCCAAGTTTGTTGAAAGTGATGGTATCCCCGACATTTTCTAGTTGTTACATGCCTCTAGTGCCGAGCATGGTAAGGTGGTTATGTTCTCCTGGTGAAGATTCTCAGTAAAAATACGAGCAAGAGCATTGTCATCCTGAAACATGTTGGCGAGTAAATGACACCACCTGTGCCTCCTGTACTGCCCAGGGACACGTCCGACAGTAGCATCTGATGGTGTTATGCCAGTCACAGTGATCCCACCCCACATTATTACTGATCCACACAAAAGTAATGCTCGTAATGCTCTAAAAAAAAAAATGCTCGTTCTGTCTACGCCAATCTCTATTGCGTCTGTCAAATTGAATGAAGTCGAAAACATATTTTCATCCATTCGAAATCAACGTTGATTGGTCCAGCGCTGCCACTCTTAACACCAGCGACGTATTGCAATAATGTGGCACTCCGAGAGTCACGGGAAAACACGTACAGGTATGTCCAAATCGCTCTAACGCCTGAAGATCTCATCTACAATTTGACAGGAACTTTGAACACGGTCTCGTAACACGGCTTTAATGAAACGGTCTTGGGCAACAGTTTTCGCACGTGGTCGATCAGATCGACTCCTGTCATCAACGGCAGACATATTGAGTGTCATAACAGACCGTAAAACGTTAAGAGGTCGTGAAACAACGCCCTGTCTTGTTCCAACTTGCAGCATGTCTAGAGACCATACGTGACGAGATGAGACGAGGCAAATTGTAACAGGTTATTCTTTTGTATTGATAAGTTGCCAAGTTGAAACTATCAGTTAAGTAAAACTCTGTTATTTATCGCTTTGTCTGGATACTGGCAAACTGTAGGGATAACAACTTCAGGGTGTAAGCTGATAATGCCTACACGAATTTGGAATGTTAGCTGATTCATAACCCAGTATACACACAATGTATATAGGGCTTCTTCGTGCATGAATTGGTAATATTTTTAAGTTTTATCTGTGTCCACTACATGGTCATGGGTGGAAGTGAGTTTGGGGCGTTGCAGCCTATAATGTTATAATGAATCTAGATTTGTTTTCAAAATAGAAAATGTTTTCACATGCTATATAAATGGTTCCATCCACAATCCAAAATTAATAGTGTACATGTCTTTTAAATCCGTCACACCAAGATTTTGTGCCATATTTACAGTTGGTTTATATACCTTACCATACGTACCTATGTAATGTTTCAGGTATCTTTGTGAAGATAAGGTTCGTCTTCATGCAGTATACGACTACGGAACAAGGATAAGGTATATTATGTTGAAAGATGTTCACTGAGTTCATAGACCCGTGAAGATCCGGGATAGAATAGGTCTTCAGCAACCCATGTGCTTGCCATAAAGGCGACTATGCTTGTCGTAAGAGGCGACTAACGGGATCGGGTGGTCAGTTTCGCTGACTTGGTTGACACATGTCATCGGTTCCCAATTGCACAGATCGGTGCGCATGCTGTTGATCACTGGATTGTCTGGTCCAGACTCGATTATTTACAGACCTCCGCCATATAGCTTGGATATTGCTGAGTGCGGCGTAAAACTAAACTCACTCACTCACTCACTGAGTTCATAATGCAGCTTTAAGAAAAGCAAAACACAAAGAAATCACTTTCACTGTAAGATATTGTTGATGCAGTCTACATGTTTAGCAGATACAATCGAAATCAATTATTGTACTTCGCGTCTAGTTATCACCATGGTGCTACCATGGTTAGTCATGAGCTCGTTTCACACATTGTCTTGCGGTCTTTAATCACAGTTATCATCTATTATCTAACAGTTACTGCGTCAAGGCTTGGCTAAGGATTCATTACAACAACATTGTTTCTGATGAAAACATCTGACATCAAGGTTCCTTTTCTGTGACTCATAACTTAAACACTATGGATTTGAATTCTTCAAGCAATGTCACACTGTCAGGAGAGAACACGTTGTTTGGAGTGTCATACCTCGTTACATCGATTTTGGTCATGACTTCAAATAGTGTTGTCGTCAGCGTCATTTTCAAATCAAGGGAACTACATATGCCGAATCTCTGGACGATTGCATTCATGGCCAGCTGTGACTTCGCCGCGGGAGGATTATTCCTTCTGACTGCAACACCATCAGCATTTCTGGACTATTTCCCATATCCGGAAAGCCTTATCCCAGTAGTTGCGTGTATGTTGGTGTTCATAGGCTGTCAGAACGTCTTCAATATGTGTATGGTTGTAGTAGATCGTTACATAGCCATCCGGTTTCCTATGATGTATCCAAGAATTGCCGTTACACGGAATTATCTTCTATTCATTGTTCTCTCTTTGATGCTCAACATTTCTCATCTGTTGATAATGATTTTCACGGTAACAAAGTTCTACTTCAGTGTGCGTATCTGGTATCCTCTTGTTGATCAGAAATCTACTCCAGTCACAATTATAACTGGTTGTGTTGTCCTTATCCCTTTTAGTGCTGTGATAACATGTTCTGTGCCGGTTTACAAAGATATCAGACGAACCAATAACCGAATCACACAACAAGGTGGACAGTCGGTATCAGACTCAGAAGGTCCTTAAATTTCCACTGATGGTTCTTCTTAGTGCTGCTGCATTCTGTATATCTTATATCCCAGCCGTAGTGACCATATTCTGGAAGTTAACGTATGGTATGGAAAATGTCAATATTTTTC
>NW_025766401.1:0-42380 GCF_003918875.1 Haliotis rubra
CTCCCCAAGAAAACCCACTCCATCTATGCCTTTATCACTCCACTCCCTCCCTCTAAGTTTCCCTCCTTCTACCTACTCCCCCTCTCCCATCCCTCTAGTAAGTTCCCCCCCTCCTCCTTCACCTGCCTCCCTCCTCCCACTCCATGTCTCCCCTCACTCCACTACAACTGTGCTCCATAGATAACTATGATCTTGGTCAGCTGAGCCATCACCTGCTAGGGAATGTGTGTAGATTACCCTCACAACTGTCCATATCTTATATTCTCTGTGGTCGTGGTCCCTTGTAGCATGCAGCAATGTAGGATGTAATCAATACTTTAGTGGAATTTGACAGCTTGAAAATGGACTTGTTACTTGTGCCACCATTTACTTCATGACACATTTTCCATTATAAAGGTGGATTTTGTGTAGATGCCATCACTCTATCCATCTCTCTCTCTCTCGTGCCCCCTCTCTCAGACTCCTCTCTCTTCTCTCTTGCCTTTTACTTCTCCCTCCTGCTCTCGCTTCCTCTTACCCTCCTCCCCCCTCTCTCCCCCCCTCTGTCTCTCCCTCCCCCCCACCCACCCCCAAACAAACACACACACACACACACACACACACACACACACACACACACACACACACACACACACACACACACACACACACACACACACACACACACACACACACACACACACACACACACACACACACACACACACACACTTAGGTGGCATACTTCTGTACATGGCAGGTGGGGACTGTTTAGCTCCTTGCTTTGATATCCAATTTTGATGTTCTTCACAGCTCAAAGGTCTTCAAGCACCACATTGGTCAAGACCCTCACAAGGTCTATTGTGTCCAAATACATGCTAGTATTTGTAGATTCTTTGTTGACAGATATTGTAATGGGTGAAAGGCTTTTACAACTTTTTAAAACCTAAAATGCCACTTTTAAATATATTTCCCATGTATGTGGAATTCACAAGATGACTACTGCTAGTGTGTGATATAATTGATGAGTGGGACAAGGGGGAGATAATTGAAAAAGTTTGGTGTAAGAGTGAGCTCTCTTTAATTCTATCATTGTCAGCTTGATATTGTGAATCAGGTGTGAGCTTTACTTGTTTCCTGTACAAGACAATTAACATGAGACTTTTAGGGATTCTATGACAAGAATATCATGTTTGTAATCTATGTTAAAAATCCCCTATGAAATATAGTAATTCTGTAATAATTTATATTATCATGATCAAAGTCTTCAAGCAGTCTTCCTACAAAGACAATTCATCATTAGCCCCAGAGAGAGATTGTACCTTTATTGAGCAAGTAGCACCCTCACAATGCCACCTCATGATTCAGTCACCACACAGTGCTTAATCTCCTTTTGTTAAAATCTTTTCAATTATTTTAAATGGACTAGAGCCTCGTCACAAGTATCTTCACTGGTCTGTGGCCATGTAACAATGAAAGTTGTAAGGACAGATTCAAGCAGTGTCTCTCTTCAGCATGTCCCATGCCACAACAATGTTCTAGCAATGTTCCGAGGGATGTCCCAGGTACTTTTGTCATCCTTTAAAGTATTAAATGCAAACAGCATATAAGGGCTGGAGGTGCTAAAATGGCTTTGATGACATCTCAGGGAGCTGTTTGTGTGCCCTGCTCTCATGTGGAGCCCTGTCTGCTTTCAATATTGCTTACCTTCCCCAGATTGTGAGTCCTACTACTGAGAGCTTCACTCACCATTGTAGAGAACACACTATATTGGAAGCTAAATACATGCCTGTATGTATATGTGTGAGTGTGTCATGGTGCTTTTAACAAAACTGTCTCCAGGGATTGAATAAAAACCTGTCTCCAGTTTAAGCTATAAACTGAATAAATACTGAGAACATATTTATCTCGCCTCCTGCCTGTACAACACAGTTGTGGGCAGGCAGTGTAAGTGCGTGTCAGCAAGTTTATCAATAGTCAATACAGATTGGCCAATGAAAAGGATTCCATTATGATTTTTTATATTTTACATAAAGGGTGCTGGAAGAAGAGTTACCAGTTTGTTCAAATAAATACATATTCTTGTTTCAGTCCTGATGGGTTTCCCAGTTCCCTGTCTCTACCCGCTGAAATAGTTCCATGGCTGAAGCTGCCCCTGTTCTGCCCTCCTGCTCCTTCCCTTGCCCCTGCTCCTGTCCCTGCCCTGGCTCCCTGCCCTTGCTCCTTGCCTCCTGCCCTGCCCTGCTCCTGCCCCTGTCCTCGTTCCTCTGCCCCTGCCCCTGCCCCTGCCACCCCACGCACACGCCACGTACCACGCTTCACTACTACCGTGTGCAGATGCTAGTTTGGCTTCCACAACCCAGTGCCCCACTAAGGCGGCAACACATTTATAACTCAAGCTTAGTTTTCTTTGAGATAGGAACTTCTCTGGTAAATCTTGAGTAGCCTGTTGTGAGTACCTCGCAAACAGGAACTAAGGCAATATCAGTGTGTCTCAGGGATTAGGGGAGCCATGTTTGGAGGGGTTTTACATGACACAATACTACGATTCCTGCCTATTTGACACACACAACAATTTTCTAAATAGACTTCTTCAAAATATTATAATATCACGAAGTCGCTTTGACGTGCGCAGTTCTTGGTATGTGTGACCTTTAGAATGCAGTTGCTAAAAAATCAACTCGATAAACAAACAATGATAGATTTCAGTGATAGTTTGACAGCTGTCAGATTGTCTCCAGAGAACTCAGAGGAGACATTTATCCTGCCATATTTGACATTGAACTCTTTTGCCAGAAGTTGCATTTGCAGGTATGTCATACACAGTTACATACTGAGAATGATTAACTCCAAATACCATGCCAATGAAGTGGATCTTGGTCACAAAGTCTGGCCAAATGTTGTCTGCAAATAATCTTACTTTTGACACATTACGCTACAAGTCTCATGAAATAATTTCTTTCAGTCTGGTCTTTACAAATGAATAAACCATTATCATTTCACCAGGATACCTGGCGTGTGTTTTGATTGATTTAACAGTGGAAATAATTTTCATTTTATTTACTTTTCAATCATCTAAATGACAATACAACATACAAAAAACAATATAATCTTTGGTAAACTTTGCTTCTCCTTTGATTTTACACAAAAGAAATATTGAATTTCATCAATTTCCAACATTGAAAACGACCCCACCCCCCAAAAAATAATATATATATATATTGTGAGTCAGATCCCATTTTTCAACGTCTGTGCAAAACCCCTTTCAGAGACTTACTTAGGGCTAGGGCATCCTTGTTGCTGAGGGTGGCTGGACACCCTCTATCAGAGAGACTTAGGGTTGCAGCACCCCTTTCAGAGACTCTGTGGCTAGGCATCCTTTGTTGAGGGTGGACAACCCTTCAGAGACTTAGGGCTAGGCTTCCTTTGTTGAGGGGTGAGACACCTCTATCAGAGACTTCTTAGGGCTGGGTAACCCTTTCAGAGACTTATATAGGGCTAGGCATCCTTAGTTGTTGTGGGTGGGACAACCCTTCAGAGACTTAGGGTTAGGGCTTCCTTGTTGAGGGTGAGACACCCCTATCAGAGACTTAGGGTTGGGCACCCCTCCTTCAGAGACCTAGGGCTGTTGAGGGTGGGCACCCTTCAGAGACTTAGGGTTAGGTTTTCCTGTTGAGGGTGGGACACCCCCTATCAGAGACTTAGGGTTGGGCTTGTTGGGAGGGTGGGACCCCCTTCAGAGAGGGTTCTTAGAGGCTAGGCATCCTTGTTGAGGGTGGGACAACCCCTTCAGAGACTTAGGGTTAGGGCTTCCCTTATTGAGGGGTGTGGGACACCCCTCTATCAGAGACTTAGGGTTAGGCATCCTGTTGAGGGTGAGACACCCCTATCAGAGACTTAGGGTTGGGCACCCTATCAGAGACTTAGGGTTAGGGCATCCTTGTTGAGGGAGGTGAGACACCCCTCTATCAGAGACTTAGGGTTAGGCATCCTTGTTGGAGGGTGGGACACTCCCATCAGAGACTTAGGGTTAGGCATCCTTGTTGAGGGGTGTGAGACACCCCTATCAGAGACTTAGGGTTAGGCATCCCTTGTTGAGGGGTGAGACACCCCTATCAAAGACCTTGTTGAGAGACTTAGAGGTTAGGGCATCCATTGTTGAGAGGGTGGGACACCCCTATCAGAGACTTAGGGTTAGGGCATCCTTGTTGAGGGTGGACACCCCTTTCAGAGACTTAGGGTTAGGCATCCTTGTTGAGGGGGGTGGGACACCCCCTCTATCAGAGAGAGACTTAGGGTTAGGGCATCCTTGTTGAGGGTGAGACACCCCCTATCAGAGACTTTAGGGCTAGGCATCCTTGTTTAGGGTGAGACACCCTCATCAGAGACTTAGGGTTAGGCATCTTTAGGGTTGGGGAACCATGTTGAGGGGTGGGGCACCCCTTCAGAGTCATAGGGTTTGGGAACAATGTCAATGGTGGGGCACCCCTTCAGAGTCTTAGGGTTTGGAAGCCATTCTGAGGGTGGGGCACCCCTTATAGAGTCTTAGGGTAAGGGAGCAACATTGAGGTGTGGGACACCCCCTCTCAGAGTCTTAGGGTAAGGGAGCCATATTGAGGGTGGGGCAACCCCTTTATGAGTCTTAGGGTTTGAAGCCATTTTGAGGGTGGGGCAACCCTTTTAGTGTTTGAGGGTTAGGGAGTGCCTTGAGGGTGGGGCACCCCTTTCAGAGTCTTAGGGTTAGGAAGCCATTTTGAAGGTGGGGCACCCCTTTCAGAGTCTTAGGTTAAGGAGCAATATTGAGGGTGGGAGACCTTCAGAGTCTTAGGGAGGGAGCTATGTTGAGGGTGGGGGCACCCCTTCTGTGAGTCTTAGGTAAGGGAGCCATGTTGAGGGTGGGGGCACCCCTTTAGTGTTTGAGGGTTAGGAGTGCCTTTGATGGTGGGGCACCCCTTTCAGAGTCTTAGGGTTGGGAAGCCATGTGGAGGGTGGGGCACCCTTTGAGTCTAAGGGTTAGGGGCCATGTTGGAGGGTGGGGCACTACTTTAAGAGTCCTAGGGTTAGGGCCATGTTCAGGGTGGGGCACCCCTTTAGAGTCCCAAGTGGGGGTTATGGGGCCATGTTGAGGGTGTGGCACCCCTTTCAGAGACTTAGGTTGGGGAGCCATGTTGAGGATTGACACACCACTTTTAGAGTCCTAGGGTTAGTAAACAAAGCAAAAGTGTGTGGCACCCCTTCAGAGACAGGGTTAGGGGAACCATGTTAAGGGTGGGGCACCCCTTTAGTGTCTTAGGGTTAGGGAGCCATTTTGACGGTGTGGTACCCTTCAGTAACTTAGGGTTAGGGAGCCATGTTGAGGGGTGGGGCACCATTTCTAGAGAGTCTTAGGGTTTGGAAGCCATTTTGAAGGTGGGGGCACCCTTTATGAGTCTTGGGGGTTAAAGGAGCAATATGGAGGGTGGGACACCCCTTTCAGAGTCTTAGGTAAGGGAGCCATGTTGAGGGTGGGGCACCCCTTTATGAGTCTTAGGGTTTGGAAGCCATAAGTGTTTGTTTAGTGTTTGAGGGTTAGGAGTGCCTTTGATGGTGGGGCACCCCTTTCAGAGTCTTAGGTTAGGAAGCCATGTGGAGGGTGGGGCACCCCTTTGAGTCTAAGGGTTAGGGGCCATGTTGGGGTGGGGCACCCCTTTAGAGTCCTAGGGTTAGGGTTATGTTCAGGGTGGGGCACCCCTTTTAGTGTCTTAGGGTTAGGGAGCATTACTGAAGTATTGCCAGTGACACACTCTTTGGAGGTGAAAAAGTGTTGACGACTTAATTTGATGCCTCCTTCATATTCTCATGACCATTTTCTTCAGCAGATAATGAAGTCTGAAACTAGCGTAATGATTTGCCAAGGGCAGAACCAGCATTAAAGTATTCAGTACTAGTTGGAATCAATTACCTACATGAAATCATAATGTAGCATTAGACTAGCTGCGGAAATAACAGGCAGGCAGCTATTTCACCAGTCACTTTGCTAATGGATACCAGATATAGGGATGTAAGGATAAGGAATTCAAAAGTAGTTTCATTTGCCTAATGAGGCAAAGACTGTAATTTTACCAGACTCACCAACTCATCCAAGTAATTTTATTTCCTGAAAGCTCAGAACATGAAACCCCTCTTCTTTAAATAAACAAATACATTGTACTTCTGATTTTACAGGTGCAGTTTTACAACACTTCGAACACTGTAGGTGCCATTTCTAACCCTTGCCTTCACTGAACCAGTGTTTGTTTCACATAACATTACCCACATCTCAGATTACTTTTACAAACTGCTGCAAGGATGGGTGATGATCAAACTGATTCATTCAAGTTCAACAAAACTTCTTATTTGTTTAAAGTACCAAAAAATGGCCTAGTGGTTAAAGCGCTCTCGCCAGTCGCCTAAGACACGGGTTCAATTCCCACATGGGTACAATGTGTGAAGCTCATTCCTGGTGATATTGCTGGAATATTGCTAAAAGGGGTGTCAAACCATACTCACTCACTCACTCATTCACTCACCTACTCACTCCCCTACAAATATGATTGTCACATTCTTCAAAGTATGAAACATCTGTGAAAATCAGATGACACCAGGTGTTCATGGAATTTGTATAGCATTTTATCTTCTGGTAGCACCTGTTCACACAATGTGTGTTCAGCCCACACACACACAGCAGGACTCAGACTATTGTGATGGCGGGGTCAGTGAACAAACCGCACAATCAAGGATCAATGAACAAGAAAATCCAGTTCTTGTAGTTAAAGCCTCTGCCATTACACACCAAACACCTGGTTCGATTCCCAACATGGGTACATGTGAAAACCCATTTCTGATATTGCTGAAATACTGCTAAAAACGGTGTAAAACTAAACAAACTCAATCACTCTAATCACTCAGTTTATGGGCCATCGGAAATCTTGTTAAGTTTCCCAACCATTTAAAAACAAGAGCACTAATAGATAGTTACTTAAGATTATTCTGGTTTTTTCATTCCAACGTGTCCCCATTGAGTGCGATCTTTGTGGTTGCATATGTTATTCTTAATCTATGTCTGAAAACATCAGAAAGCACCTAAAACACTTGCCTGCAGGCGCCTCAACCTCTGTGATTATTGAAAAATGTTTACTCTATGTTATGGCAAGAATGATGATAGTGTACACGAATAGTTGAGTGCCTAAAGCAACATTTCTTTAGTTGTGTCCAGCATAGTTCTCCTCAGACTCGTCATACCATTGTAACCATGGTAACGCTTTGGATCCTGGCAAGTATACAGCTAGACTACAAATACTGGCCAAACTTAATCAGAAGTTGTCTCTGGGCACAATGAAAACTACAGATATTAATTTTACTTTTCATTATTTTGTTAAATTTTATGTACAAATGAATTGTTATTTAGTATATTTGCCTAAGGTAAAGCAAGACATTTTTTATTAGAAAGGATAGACCACTTCATCAAATTGGAAAATGTTACTTTTAAAGCAAAAGAAATAATAAATATTAAGGTGCAATAGTTACTCTAAAATATCTTGTACTCAGAACACAAACATATTTAGCTGCACGAGCAAAGCTGTCCTGTCCATTAATTGGTATCAGAACAATGTATAGGTGACATTTAATGCCAGGAATTCTTCAGTGTATTTGACACTGTGACAACTCGCGATCTTATGTTATAATAATAATATTGGGTGCAACTATCGTGCGTAAATAGCCACTGGCCCTCAAGCCTGTGGCTAGTAAAAAATCCAGTTGGGCAAGTAAATCTCCAGTCACTGAATTAATATTAGTTTTAAATCATGCATGAGTATTACCTTATAAAAATTGGTGACAGGCCGGAAAGCCACATTTCAAAAATCACTATTGCCGGAAGGCTACATTTCAATTACATGACTGTAGCCGTAAAGCCACATTTCCAATAGATTAGTTAATTAATGGATTACCGTGAAAAAGAGTGTCCCCATGTATAATATTGTTTTCAAGTAAGAAACTAATAATCTTTCCAACTCACAAGTGCGGTGTTTAGCTTCTTCACTCAGAGTTTATTACTCAAAATGGAACTTCCTCCAGTGGTACATGAGTACATAATGCAGAATATACAAAGAATGCAAAAAGAGTGACATGGAATATACTAATGATTACTGAAGCTAGAACATATGCATTAAACAAATATATAAATTTAGATAGGTGTTTGATTGTTGAAATTTTAGTACTTGACCCTCAATTGTTTTATATGTAGAGAGATTAGTGAAGGAACAAGAGCTATCTTCTAGGTGAGTGATGTTGTTGGCTGAAATATGAACATCTAAAGATATAATGGAATTCATCCCCAGTTAACTGCGTGCAGTTACAAAGGTTACATACTCTTCTTTTCATGCGAGATTCGGTCCATCTCCCAATTTCTATTGGCAATTTATGGTTAGATGTTTTACAATATATAATAGGTTTCCAAATATTTTCAGATAGCAGTAAGTATTCGTCGGAAAGTGAAGGTGAGGTTTTATAAATCTCATAATATTGTCCCTTCACATTTTGATATGCTCCAGGGTTGGGTATAATGAAAGGGGTTTACAAATACATCCGTAGGTCGCGATTTACAAAAATTTATGTTTCACATGATTTAGTCAGGATCATCATCAATAATATAATTTTGAATGAAAGCTCCTATTTTGTTGTTTGATGGGAAAAATTTCAACTTGCACCAATAAGTGATTAATCGCTTAGAGATTTGGAGCTGAATAGGTTGTCTTCCAAGTTCTCCATAAACCATAAAGTTCGGGTGTTATATCTAAGACCGTAGCTAATTTAAGGCATTTAAGATGAACATCGTTCAGTTATGTGATATTATTATTATATGTACTATACCTATAAATATATCATCTTGTGCTAATTATAGAAACAAAACCTGTTGTGATCTGAATAAAATTATGAAGAAACATGTCTTGTTTTGTTAAATAGGGTAACGCTAGCTTGAATCACTAAGCATGTTTTGACAGCATATGCCGAGAGCCACATTCCATGTTCACGCATGCACGCCATCATATGAGCCTAAAATATTCTCAAGCACGCTGTTAAACCCAATTCCACCACCACCATGTTCACGCGAATCAGAACTATTGCCTGGAGAGACACATCAATTTATGCTGTCTGTTTCGAAATGTGGCTCTCCCGGGTCTGTAACCATAAACTTGTTCATCATATTAGCAGCTTAATGATGAAACTCCGTGTCTACATTCAAATTTTAGGCTAGAGAATTAGGTTGTAGATAGCAAAATTTTGAAGCTATATTTTGCACACTGGGTGCAACATTCTATAATATTGTCGAAACTGTTCAATCAATTTCTGCAAACTCAACAAAATACTCCTAATTGTATGGCATCTCGCAGAATGTTGCAGATTATTCGCATAGTATGTATAGTTATTTCAGCAGAGTAAAGAAATATTGGTGAAGGTTTGTGCATTTAGATGTAAAAAACACTACAGTCATTTGAGGCTGAAATCTTGGGTTGATTGTGCAGCATAAACACGGTCATCGATATAAACATTCAAAAATAATAATTTGGCATTGTCTGAATTAATTGATAATATTGGTCACTTGCATCTGTTTCAAAGTTTTAAAAGCAAAGATTATGAAACTTGTTCAAAACTTGTACAAAATCCTAGTGTCGATGAATCATCCAAATGTTATGAGGAAAACAAACCTCTACAGATCCCATAGCTATATATCCTATTGATATCCAATGATATTCCAATCCTATTATATATCCTATTGATATCCAATGATATTCCAATCGTATTATATATCCTATTGATATCCAATGATATTCCAATCCTATTTATGATTTTTCTTTTTTCTCAATTTGTATCTATGCAATACTTTTTAGACTTGAAGTTGGAACACTTACTAATATTCTCTTTCAAAACAGTCTCTGCTGTTGCGCCAAAAACAATTATACTAAGTCCGAGAACAGATGTATCTATTATTACCCCTTTGTTTATCAAAATATGTTAATGTTATGTTCTGTACGTGCTGATGTTCTTGGATGACAAACACAGTGGCATTAAACACAGGTTTTTAATCGGCCATTACTAAGGGAGGTAAGTACATACTTCCTGGATCCAAGGGAGATAACTAGCTACTTTCTGTTGGCTTGTGTCACTCAAGGCTTCAGGAGTTGTCTCCCATATGTCACTGGGGCCATAACATTACATCCCCTTTTTTTTGAACAAAATGTTCGTGTCATAACTAGGATATGGATGCTATACTATCAGAATGTTATAGGAGAAGACATCTTGTATATAATGTCAACACTGATACACGTGGGCGTTCACACGTATTGTTACTTGGCACTGGCGGACCAGATGTCTTGGGCACAGTTCAGAAACAAGATCACTACAACTGGTCTGTTAATATTTTCTGGTAACGATAAAGCACGAACTGATAACATGTAAATTAAACAACACTAACTGAGTAACTAAGAACTATCAACTAGGGTAACTTTGCAGTCTATAGGTTGGACTTTTGAGGAGCTCTAACGACTCTTCCAGATCTGGTAACAGTCATTGGTTTGGACGGTGTTGGTTTGGACAATGTTGATGCTGTCGCCTTCTGGAGTGGCACTGATGTTAAGTCCGTTGGTGTATCATCGGCATTGCTGCTGGGGTTTCTCATTGGTGTGTGTCTTAGGTGGCGCTTGTTGCGTTGATATTGTGCACCATCTGCTGTCTGCACTTGGTATGAGCGATTTGGATCTACTCTGGTGATCTGGGCTGGCTTCCAGGTTTTGTCAGCGGTCTGCAAATAGATACTGTCATTCATTTGAAGCGGTGGCAGATTCCTGGCGGCTCGGTCATAGAACAGTTTCTGATGGGACTGAACTTGTTCGCGTCTTGCACACACATCGGCAGGTTCGATAACTTTGTGCTGAAGTTGTTTGCCAGTGGTGGGAAGCACTGACCGCAGACGTCGGCTCATCAGAAGTTGCGCGGGCGAAGCCAAGTTGTCAACTGGTGTTGTCCGATATTCTAGCAGTGCAAGGAGTGGATCAATGCCATCCTTGTATGTTTTGTCCAGAATGTTCTTCGATATTTGCACACACTTTTCAGCTAGTCCATTGGACTGAGGATATCTGGGGCTTGATGTAATATGTTTGAAGTCCCATCTGCTGGCGAAGTCTGCAAATTCAGCTGATGCAAACTGTGGACCGTTGTCACTCATCAGGATTTCAGGCATCCGATGACGTGCAAAGTTGACGGATAACTTGCGGATCACTGCTGATGAAGACAGGCTTCTGAGCTGGTCTATTTTGAAGAAACGACTGTAGTAGTCAGCCAGAACGATGTACTCTTTGTTGTTCCAAGTGAACAGGTCTGCACACACTTTCTGCCAGGGACGGCATAGTATTTCATGTGGCTGTAGTGGTTCCTTGCTGTTTGATCTCTGTTTCTCACAGCATACTGTACAATTGGCAACTGCAGCTTCAATCTCTGTGTTCATGCCGGGCCAGAATAGAATGTCACGGGCTCGTTCTTTGCACTTCTCCATTCCGAAGTGACTGGAGTGGATCTTCTGGAGGAGCTCGGATCTCTGGCCTTTAGGAATGATGATCTTTTCCCCTTTGAATATGAGACCATCCATGACGGTAAGTTGGTCCCGATGATTCCAGTATTCGATGATGCTTTCTGGACATTCGCTTCTGGAATCTGGCCAACCATTGAGGATGGTTGTCCTCAGTTGTTGCATCTGAACATCATTGTTAATGGCGTCTCGTAGTTGTGACATCTTGTGGTCACTCACAGGGAGATTTGCGAGTACCATATGAACTTGCGCTTCCATTTCTTCTGACATCCCATCATCTTTTGTAGTCAGAAACTTGCGCGCGAGAGCGTGTCAGCAACTGGTATGTCTTTTCCTGCAACATGGACGATACGTAGATCATACTTCTGTAATTGCAGTAGCATACGCTGGAGGCGTGCAGGTGCTGCCGTCAAAGGTTTCTTCATGATACTTTCAAGCGGTCTCAACGGTCACGGTGTGGCCATAGATGCACTGATGATACCGCTTGCAACCAAACAGGATTGCATAAAGTTCCTTCTCAATTTGAGCATAGTTCTGCTCGCTGGGGGTCAAAGCCTTTGAAGCATATGCCACTGGCTTCTTGTCTTGGAGCAAGGTGGCACCTAATCCATTCTTCGAGGCATCTACTTGTAGAGTAATGGGCTTTTTCGGATCAAAGAAGGCGAGGACGGGCTCACTTGTGATTAGTAACTTGACCTTCTCAAGGGCGTCGTTTTGGCGTTTGTCCCAGTGGAACTCTACGTCCTGCTTCAACAGTTCCCTCATTGAGCTGGTCACTTCTGAAAGGGAAGGTGCGAACTTGGCGAGGTAGGTGATCATGCCAAGCATTGTGTCCAACTCTTGTTTATCTTTGGGAGGTGACATTTGCTTGATGGCTTCAACTTTTGTGGGGTCTGGTTTTGTGCCCTCTGCTGTGATGAGATGACCAAAGTAACTGACCTCAGTGACGCCGATGGATAACTTGTCAGGGTTGAGGTGGACGTTCTTTTGTCGACAACGACTTAGTACAGCTTATAGATTGGCATCATGTTCATTCCTGATCCTTCCATGAACCAGGATATCATCAACTATTGCAACTGTTCCTGTGAGGTCTCCAAATGTTTCATCTATCTTACGCTGAAATTCATCCTGGGCTGAGACAAGTCCAAATGGCATACGCATGAATCTGTATCTGCCATATATTGAGTTGAACGTTGTCAAGTATGATGATTTCTCAGAGAGTTTGATATTCCAGTACCCATATCTTGCATCCAGTTTACTGAAGTATTTGGATCCTGTCAGTTTGGTGAGCGCATCTTCAAGTGTCGGCATGTGATAGTGTGATCGCCTGATTGCGTTGTTGAGATCAAGGGGGTCCAGACATATTCGGGAGCTTCCCGCTGTGATGTTTCTCAACGACAACCAGGGAGTTGACCCAGTCTGTAGGCTCGGTAACTTTGGAGATTATGCCCATCTTCTCCATCTTGTCGAGCTCATCTTTCAGCCGGTCTCTGATTGCGATTGGGACGCGTCTTGGTGGATGCACGGAAGGGGTAGCATCTGGCTTAAGATGTATCGAGCATTCACCTTCGAATTCTCCCACACCTGTGAAGACATCCTTGAAGTCAGATAGCACTGATTCTTTTGTCATGGGGTTAGGAGATTCTGCCTTCGGCTTGGCTTCCAGGGCAAGGACAAGCTTGATGAGTTGCAGTGACAAGGATGTTGGAAGGCCTATTACTGGAGGTGAGTTGGCTTCCACAACATAAAAACTTTTGGTTGCTGACCGTTCCTTGTACTGACACTGAAGTTGAATACGCCCAAGGACTTTGAGAACATGTCCTGAGTAGTTGGTGAGACGCTGATCAGCTTCTTTGAGTGGGTGCTGGACGGGCATCTTGTCGTATTCCTTCTTGGGAATGACATTGACTTGTGCTCCTGTGTCGATCTTGAAGCTGATTGTGGGGTCTCCATCCACACTGATATCGGCAAAGGCTTGGTTGGGGAACTCATTAGAGTCCGAAGCATAATCAATAGTGTGGATCTTCTTCTTGCCCTTGTGTTGTTTATTGGTCTCTGCGTCTGTGTACTGCTGCGGCAGACTTTGGAAAAATGGTTCCACTTTTTGCACTTGTGGCACTGTGTTCCTTTGGCAGGGCACTTCTTCTTGTTGTGCTCATGATGCCCCCCACAATTTCGGTATGGGTAGGATCTTGTTCTGTGTTTGTTGATAGAATCAACGTTCTCAGCACTGTGCGAGGCAGACATCAGTTTCAGGTGAGACTGAGTTATTTCGTAAGATCTTGTGATCTCGATGGCCTGCTGCATTGTCAGTGAGTCGTCTTGTGTGAGTAATTTCTCGCAGATTGTTTTTGAAATAATGCCGCAAATGATTCTATCGCGTACCCATTTCTTCAGGCTTGTCATATGCACAGTCTTTAACGAGGAGTTGTAGGTGTGTTACGAACTCTTCAATTGACTCTCCCTCTTTTTGCGAACGTGTATGAAACTTGTAACGTGCGAAGATAATGCTTGTTTCCGGTGCTACATATTGTCCAAATTTGTCCAAATGGCTTTGGAGGCTTTTTTCTTCAGTTTCAGACATGGTAAATGTGTTGTAAATGTCCCTACCTTTGGCACCGACCCATATCAGCAAATATGAACACTGTTCTTCTTAACTAACTTTCTTCAAGGGTCCTTTGAACATTAATGTCATATGCTGTTTAAACTTCTTCCACTCTTCTGGTAGATTTTTGGCGCTCCAGTCAATGCAGGGGTTTACTTGTGAGGTAGCCATGCTGATTTGAGCTTGTTCACACTTTTGTTCACAAAAACAGTCTCATCCGATTAGAAATCAGCCTTCAGAATGAAATGACACTTGTAGAATGAGCTGCAGGCATGAAACTTGCTTATCACGCTATTCTGACACCATGTTATGTTCTGTACGTGCTGATGTTCTTGGATGACAAACACAGTGGCATTAAACACAGGTATTTAATCGGCCATTACTAAGGGAGGTAAGTACATACTTCCTGGATCCAAGGGAGATAACTAGCTACTTTCTGTTGGCTTGTGTCACTCAAGGCTTCAGGAGTTGTCTCCCATATGTCACTGGGGCCATAACATTACAACGACTTTCTTCATAACGCTAACCTCGTTGTTTTGCCGTGACCAGCATGTTCTCCCAACATGAATCAGATAGAACACTTATGGGACTACCTGGATCGACAAATCAGAAGATTTTGCAGTGGCCAGCATGTTCTCCCGATATAAATCCGATAGAACACTTATGGGACTACCTGGATCGACAAATCAGAAGACTACCAGTGCCACCTATCACCGCTCAACAACTTGAACAATGTCTCCTACAGGAATGGCAACGGATCACGCCTAATGTCATTCGTCGTCTTACATCATAATTGCGTCGATGTCCTTTGTCGTGCATCGAAGCAAATGGTGGTCACACTCACTATTAATTCAACATTTGATGATATTTTGTGAAAAAACAGGCCTTTTTGTTTTGTGTAAAAGTTCAGACTATGATACCATGTGTCTTTCAGGGTCAGTCAAACGGTACTTTCGACCTTGTATGAAACGAAATTGTGTATATTTGCTGTGAAATTGAATACTTTGAAATAAAACAGATGTTCATTTATATATACTTTTCTTTTCTTTTCAAGTTTGGTCAGCCCACTGTATACTTTCTTTTGAGCACTAGTTTATATTTTATTGAATGCAACTGCACTTGCACTTACATTAATTGGCACCCGTGAAGAGCCACCTCCTCGTGGTGGGTGCTGGGTAACGCTAAGCGCGCTCTTCAAACCCCCCGTTGTGGACCCGGGGGTATATTTGGTCCACCAACCCGTTTGCCGTGGGTTGCGCCCCTGTGTCGGTGGAGGAAGGGAGTCTGGTGGTTGAGGGCACTGGGAGCTTGGAACACTGTTCCTTTTGCCCAACACACCACTTCGCCCCTTACTTCACCTAGATGGGTGGTAGAACTGGTCCGGTTCTATCAATCGGCTGGTCACGCCAAGCCCTGTGCATGGTGTGCATTAATGCACATATTTGGAAATTGAAATGTGTACTGTGGTCTTGGCCATTAATTTTTGACAATGACATAAATTATTGTTTTGTTAATTTGCCTCGAGTCCTATGCCAGAAGGCGGTGGCTCATGGGCCAATTTGGTGGATTAGTTATTTATAATTCTTCTGCTGGAGTATATCATCCGAGTATCCTTGGTGCTGCAAGTCGGAGACCCACTTGTTTTTTAGCATTGTCCTTGTGATATTCCGTGGTGGATGGGGAGCTCGGATGATGAGTGAGTGAGTGGGTTAATATTTATATTCACATCGGCAATATTTCAGTCATATCGCGACGAGAACATTTTACAATTATATTAAAGATGAATAAAGTTAGAAATTAAAAAACCTGTTGACGAAGAACAGTAAAACTACTAGTGTATCACAGATATCCATATAAAAATAGCAATTAAATCTAAAATATTGGAACTATAAATGACAATACAATATAAAAAAACAGGCTGTAGATTGCTAACGACTGAAGGTAGATCACCATACTAGGGACCATGGGGACTTACAGTACATTTGCTTCCTGCATGGACCCTAGCTGGATTTACACCATCTCTTCAGCCGTCAGCAAGTTTAGACAATTTAGCCATAAGTTAAAATAACACATATTCTACGCTTAAAAATAATGGTATGTTTAAATTTACTTTGAATGTTTTGGGACTTACGTACCCTCACAGGAGGATAATAATTTTACAATGCTTCAACCCCCTGTGAGGATACAGCCACTAACCATCTCAGCTGCTCAACTAAACTACCAATTTTAAAATATTTATCTATTTACAATTCATTCAATAAATTTAATTCTTTTAAAAATGCTATAGCTAAATGAGAACTGATATTATGAAAAAAAGATCCTTCATCGTTCGTGATTTGAAATAGTTATCCCTTGTCATGGAATATCCAATACAGTCAAGCAGGACATGCTTGACCGTGATTCTTTCATCACAAGGGATGCAAAACGGAGGATCCTCACCTTTTTAACAGGTATTCATGAGTATATCTAGTGTGGCCAATACGACATCGTCGTATGATGACCTCT
This sequence comes from Haliotis rubra, assembly GCF_003918875.1. NCBI lineage: Eukaryota > Metazoa > Mollusca > Gastropoda > Lepetellida > Haliotidae > Haliotis > Haliotis rubra. Next base: position 16,692 of record NW_025766401.1, read on the forward strand.
TCAAATCTGGATTGACAACCCAAGTACGTATGCTCGGATGATGAACCTTTGTCCACTTATCATGTTGTTAACGACCAAAGACCGTCCACTTCTATTGATTACTGGCCACGTTTTATAGTGACTGAGACCGTCGACAAAACTCCCTTAAAGCTGAACCCTTTTGCCGTATCAAAAGGCATACAAGGCATTGCAGGAGATGTTAAAAACGTTTAACGTTTGCGGACAGGTTCTCTGCTTGCTGAATGCAGTAAGAGACAACAGGCAACCGACCTCCTGTCAACTAAATCATTTGTCGGCATTCCCGTATAAGTCTCTGCCCACCGAACGCTTAACACCAGCAAGGGTATAGTAAGACACCGAGACCGACATTTTGCCGATATGTTAGAAATTGTTAGAAATTATTGCCTCTGAGATGACGGAACAAGGTGTGCTATATGTGAAACGTTTCACTACCCGTAAAAAACAATGAGATCCAACAAACAAACACCTATTTGTTTTCATTCTCCACACCAACTGCTCCTACTTCGATAAAGGCTGGTTACTCTCACATCAAAGTGGAAACGTACATTCCCAATCCACTGAGATGTTTCAAGTGCCAAAAGTATGACCATGGTGTAAATACTTGTACATTGTCTGTTGTGTATGCTCACTGTGATGAGAAGACACACACAACACAGAAGATTGTGAAAGTACTCATAAGAAATGCACCAATTGTTCTGGAGACCATTCCTCTTTCTCTAAAAAATTGCCCAATTTGGAAGCTACAGATGGAGATTAACAAGATCAAATTCACTCAAAATATTAGTTTCGCCGAAGCCAAACAGCTCTTCCAAAGATCTGAATTAAAAGAAACGTATGCTTTCAAAACCAGGACACCATCTGAGGCAACTCCTAAAGTAACAAAATCATCTTAAAGCTGCCAAACAAATTTGACTTGGGTGAAAACCGCTTCTCCGCAGATTTTCTCAACTGCAATATCGACTCAAATGGCAGAGTCACTTCCTGGAAGGTCCAAAAGTCAACCAGAGCCAGATCATGATCATGATATATCGTCTCAGTCTTCCACAAGGTCTCAATTGCAATCTAATGTACATCACATTACTAAAAGCAAGATAGTTTATTCCAATAACATCGTTCAGTGGAATTGCAAAGGACTACGGCATAATTACAATGAGTTACAGTTATTAGTCCAGGATTGTATGCCGTCTGCATTTTGTCTGCAAGAGACTTATTTCAAGCAGACAGTTCCGTTTGACCTACGTCATTTCAATGCTTATCATTATTTCTCACCTCCAGGTGACAGAGCCACTGGAGGATCTTCAATCCTAGTCAAACAGAATGTTATCCATAGCCCTATTATACTTACTTCTAATCTTCAAGCAGTTGCAGTGCGACTCACTTTACACGTTGCATTTACAGTATGCTCTTTGTATATCCCTTCGTCTTCAGTCATTCAAAACACTGATCTTCAAACTCTATATGACCAACTACCAAAACCCTGTATTATTTTGGGGAATTACAGGGCCAGAACCCACTTTGGTACAAGTACTAATGCTAAAGGTAAACTGTTAGAAGAGTTCTTTTCAGATTTATGCATATGCAATGACGGTTCCAACACCTATTTACATCCTGGCACTGGAACTTATTCGACGTTTGATTTATCAATCACGAATTCAAACCTACTGAATGAATTTGAATGGTCAGTTCACGATGACCTCTGTGGAAGTGACCATTTCCCCTACAATTCTAACACCCGTGAACCCATCTGATATTACTCCATCTTCAAGATGGAACTTTAAAAAAGGCTAACTGGCCTTTATATCAAGCTCTGTGTTGTAGCAGACTTAAACCTGAACTTTTTATAGAAAGTCCTGATCCTATAAATGATGTCTCTGATGAACTAATAAAGATTTCTGATGAGTGTATCCCCAAATCCTCTGCAATTCCACACATACGAAAACCATGGTTCAACAATGAGTGCAAACAGGCTCGGAAGGCACGGAAGAAGGCTGAGCATTATTTCCGTCGCCATCCTATGGTCCATAATTTGAATACATTCAAAATTTTAAATGCTAAAGCACGGCGTAACTTCAAGCAAAGTAAACGTCAATCCTGGCGAAATTATGTGTCAAACATGAATTCACGAACACCAATATCTAAGGTATGGAACATGATCCAGAAAATAAAAGGTAAGGGCTCTAAATCTAGCATTAAGCATCTCAAAGACGGAGACGAATTATTAACTAGTAAATCCGACATTGCAAATAGACTTGGAGAAACATTCTACGTCGTCGAATAATGTGCCTCAATTCCAAAAGTATAAAACACAACAGGAAAAGAAAACTATTAATTTCAATTCAGATAATGGGGAAGATTATAATGAATTATTTTTTATATTTTTTAAAAATGTTTTCACTTTATTTCTTTTTTACGCATTGGTACAGTTTTATCATTCATACACAACATTATTTCAAATACACAGCACAATTAAGTAACAAGCATAAGTGCGATCGAGTAGGTTATGTAAATAAGTTGTGGCATGATGACCAGAAAGTCGTGAACTTGCTATATTTGTATACCGAGTATGCATTATATTTATGAAGATTGTAACTGTGGTTTAATTTGGCTTTGAGACTTTCAAGAGTTGGACGTATATTTGCTAGTTTTCTGGAATATATATATTCCTTTGTTATGATAAATATCAAGTTCAGAACATCGTTACGTTTTTCATGAAAGCCCAAAAGGATTGTTTTCGGATCCAGGTTTATAGTGGTGTCTGTTTTATCTTCAATCCAATTTAAAAGGTCTTGCCACAGCCTATTTACGTATCTGCATTCAAACATCAAATGAACAATGGTTTCTTTTTCAGCCTTGCAAAATGTATATAGTGGTGATTCTAATATATTATAGTTGTATAGGTCTTTATTGGTTGTGAGAATTCTGTGGACAATACGATATTGAAACCATCTTTCATTAGTGTTATGAACAGCTCTGAATGGTATAAATGATAGGTATTCCATAAGTCAGGTGGGAAATTGTGATGAAGGTCGTTTTCCCATTTACATTGATATCCTAAACTTGGAATAGATTTAGCCTTGTTTAGTAGCGTTGTGTAGAAAATATTGCAGCCTCTCTTATTTTCATAGAGTATTTTTACATTCGGGGGAATAAAGGGTAAATGTCTTTGCTTTGTCAATAGCGTAGCTTCTTGCTTGGAATATTGTTTTATTGAAGATACTAATCCCGCATATTCTAAGAAATTTGTCTCTACTCTATACATCTCTTTAAACTCAGTGAAAGACAGAAAGGATTCATCATCTTTTAGTACGTCATTTATAAATTTTACATTAGCTTTTAAGTAGTGTTCATATAGTATATATTTGTTTCCAATTTTTATATTGTTATTTGCCGTAAAAAATATACTGTTTGCAAAAGTCGGATATCGTGTAAGGATACTGTTCTTGTAAATCAGCCCTAGCATCCAGAACATCTTTCCAGAAAAAGGTTTCAAAGTTTTGGGATGATGTGTGTTTTCAAGTAATTTGAGCCCATTTCTATTGGGTTTGTATTTTTTACCATGTTATTTAAGATATTGTTGAATTTAGAATTTGTTGTAAACAGCCTTCTTATCCATGATATTTTTTGAGATTTTATAGTTTCGAGTATATCTGGAACTTTCAAGCCGCCTTCTTTATAGTTTCTGATTATCAGAGATCTTTTTATTTTGTCTGGTTTGCCTCTCCAAATAAATGCGAAGATCTTTTTCTGGATCATTTGAATTGTATTCATTTGGGGGTTTGGTAGTGAGGAAAATAGATGATTGAGTGTGGGCAATATTAGGCTTTTCAGGATAGTTATTCTGCCGAATGGTGTGAGATCTCTAAGTGACCAAAGTTTCATTAATCTATCCATTTTCTTTAGTTTATCTTTATAGTTTCTTTCCACCATTTCTGCCTTATTATGTTGAAATATGATACCTAGCAGTTAGAAAGGTTTTTGCGTCCAGTCCAGATTATAGTCTCTGCAATACTGTGTACTTGAGAATTGTTTAGAACCTATCCACAATACTTTATTTTTATCAATGTTTATTTTAAGACCAGAGAAGGATGCGTATTGTTTAAGCACTTCCAATGTTGTTTGAAAAGAACGTTCAGACCCGTCTATGATTATAGTTGTATCGTCTGCGAACTGTGTTAGCAAATATTCTAAGTCAAACATTTGTATCCCTTTTATTTTGTCATTTTGACGTAACATGTGAGCAAGGATTTCTGCGACTATGAGAAATAGATATGGCGATAGAGGATCACCTTGTCTACAGCCTCTAGTAATGTGGAAGAAGTCTAATGCAAAACCATTTATTGAAACGCTAAAATCTATGTTGTTGTAAAATGTTTTAATCCAGTGTTTGATTGATGGTCCAAAATTAAAGAAGTTAAGACATTTCTCAATAAAAGACAAAAAAGACCGTTCCACGGAATCGAAAGCTTTTTCAAAGTCTATCATTATCAGTAATCCTGGTATATTCATATAGTCTGTATATTCCATAATGTCACTGACCAATCTCGTGCATTCGCCAATGTATCTACCTTTCATGAAGCCTTTTTGATCGTCGCTTATTATTTTCGGGGAGTACACGTTTTATTCGCGCTGAAATTACGGACTAGGCTAGTTTATACGATATGTTAAGGAGTGATATAGGTCTGTAGTTTTTTAATTTGGTCTTTAGGTTTATCTTGTTTGGGAATACATGTTATAAGCTGTTTTTTTGGCTTACCGAAAGTTCACCTGTTTTGAATGCGTGATTCAACGAGTTAATCAAATATTTGTTAACATCTTGCCAAAAGAATTTGTAAAATTCAAGTAAATCCAGATGGTCCAGGACTTTTGTTGTTTTTCATATTTTAAGAGATTGAAGTACTTCATCATATTGTAGTGCACCTTCCAGGCATTGAGATTCTTCTTCAGTTATTTTAGGTAAAAGTGCAATTTTTAAAAAAGTTCTTCAAGTTCTACATCTTTATTTCTTTACTAGTATATAGATTCTGAAAGTAATCTTTGGTATGTTTAATAATATCCTTAGCTTCAAATATAGTACCGTGTGCAGTTTCTAATCTAGCAACGGAGTTGATTTTGAAAGTTTTGTTTTCAAGTGACAGGAAGTATTTCGACGGTTTCTCTCCTGTTCATACCATTTCGCTTTCGATCTTAGTATAATGCCTTCTGTTTTGTATCGGTTAAGTTCTAATTGTTGTTCTTTGAGTTCATTTATTTCTTTTAATAATTTATCTTTATATTCTTCTTCTTCATGGCTGCATCTAATTTGACGTCAAGGTTTTCAAGTGCTTTATTGGTTTCCTGTTCTGCTTTTTAATTCTTTCTTTCTTTTTTGAGATGAATATTTAATTGTATATCCTCGAATATTACATAATAAAACTTCAAAGAATATTTGTTCGTTTATCATTAATACTCGCTCTCCTTCAGTGGATCGACTATGATACTGATCAACAGTTTCTTGAATAATGCTTTTGATTTCTTTCACATAATGTGGATCTTGTAATAAACTATTATTAAATTTCCAGAAGCCTCTACCCCTTTCTATTTTTGTGAATTCAATATGTAAAGAGATTATGGAGTGACAGATCGATAACTAGGTTCTATTTAGTGCAGGTTATTGATTTTTCCATGTTTTGACTTACGAGAAAAAAATCTAACCGTGCTTGTTTTAGGGGTTTCGGCTTTCTCCAAGTGTACCTGCGTACATTTACATTGTTTGCTCGCCATAATATAATGAATTATTGTCTATTCATGAGCTTCATACTGCTCTTGAGCAAGCTGATGATACTGCTACAGGGGCTGACAACATACATTATCAGCTCCTGAAGCACTTGCCTGAATCATATTTAGAGACCCTCTTCAACACTTTTGACGACATTTGGACGGACGTCTGGAAACTTTCCTTCTTCATGGCGCGATGCTGTTATTGTACCCATTCCTAAACCTGGACGTGATCATACTGATCCTTCCAATTATCGACCGATCTCACTAACTAGCTGTGTTTGCAAAACCATGGAACGCATGATAAATAATCGACTTGTTTGGTACTTGGAAACGAATAACCTTATAACGGATATACAATGTGGTTTCCGCAAAAACAAGTACTGTCGATCACAATTAGTGCGTTTGGAATCATTTGTTAAAAACGCTCTAATTAATAAACAGCACGCTGTGTCTAATTCTTTTTGTATCTAGAAAAAGCATATGACACTACCTTGAAATATATTTTAAGAGATTTAGATGGCTTCGGATTGCGAGGCCATTTGCCTCAATTTATAGCCAACAGACAATTTCAAGTCCGCGTGGGTTCTACCCTGTCTGATCATTACAATCAGGATCAGGGTGTCCCACAAGGCAGTATTTTGTCCATGACTTTATTTAGTATCAAGATTAACAGTTTATCCAAGGTTTTAACCGATTCAATTGATAGATCATTATTTGTAGATGATTTGAATATTTCTTGTCGTGGGAAAAATATGCATACTATTGAACGGCAACTGCAGTTGTGTTTAAACAAAATAGATAAATGGTGTCTTGAAAACGGCTTTAAATTTTCTAAATCAAAAAACTAATTGTATACATTTCTGCCGTAAATACAAACCTCATAAAGACCCAGAACGATATTTAAAGGGCACTCCCATTAAAGTTGTCAAGGAGGCCAAGTTCTTGGGTCTAATTTATGACTCCCATCTAACGTTTCTGCCGCTATTAAATCCCTTAAAACTAAATGCCTGAAGGCACTCGACTTATTGAAAGTCGTTTCAATTTTTTAAATGGGGAGGGGATCAAGCTACCCTCCTCCATCTGTATCGATCACTGGTCCGTTCCAAACTTGATTATGGCTCCATCGTCTATGGTGGAGCCTGCAAAAGCAACCTAAAACTACTTGATTCTGTCCACCACCAAGGTCTCACTACAAAAATGACTTGGTTTCCTGAAATCTGATCTAAGACTTTGTCTTGGCTCTTTTAGAACTTCCCCTGTTGACAGCCTCTACGTCGAGGCCGATAAGCCATCTCTTACACAACACAAAAGTTTATTATAACGAGTCTAACCCTGCATTTAACTGTGTCTTTAATCCTCTTTATGAGGATTTGTACAACAAAAAGCCTTCTCTTGTTTATTTGCTTAAAGGTGAGGATCCTCCGTTTTGTATCCCTTGTGATGAAAGAATCACGGTCAAGCATGTCCTGCTTGACTGCACTGAATATTCCATCACAAGGGATAACAATTTCAAAGCTCGAACTATGAAGGATCTTTTTACCAATGTCAGTTCTCATTTAATTATTGCATTTTAAAAAGAATTAGATTTGATAACTGATTTGTAAATAGATAAATATTTTATGTTTGGAAGTTTGAATTAATACCTGAGATTGTTAGTGGATGTGCCCTCAAAGGGGGTTGAAGTAGCGTAAAATTATTGTCCTCCTGAGAGGGAACGTAAGTCAGAAAACTTTCAAAGGAAATTTAAATTTACCACCTGTCCTTTTAATTTTGGCTAAATTGACTTCAATCGCCAGCGGCTAAAGGGATGATATAAATCCAGTTAGGTCCATGCAGGTAGCAAAAGTACTTATAAGTCCTCATGGTCCCTAGTATGGTGATCTACCCTCAGTTGTTGGCGATCTATAGCCTATTTTTATATTGTGTTGTCCCCTAAAGTTAAAATGTTTTAGATTTAATTACTAGTTTTACATGTATATCTGTGATATTCTAGTTGTTTTACTGTCCTTCGTCGATAGGTTTTTATAATATCAATATATATATTCTATTTTAAAGTCAAATGTTCTCGTCACGATATGGCTGAAATATTGCCGATGTGACGTTAAATATTAACTCACTCACTCACTTACATTAATGTTCAGGGGCGCGTAGTTATCCTTGCTGAAAGGTTCATCTGGCATCTGTGTTTTCACAACATAGACTCTGCTAGGAGAACTCGACTCTGCTCTATCTACCTATTAGTAGAAAGAGGTATGTTGTATGTATGAAACAGCGCATAATATATTGTCAACACATTGGTTAAGTTTCGTCGGGTTTTTTTCTGAACCATGGAACCTTCATCTATGCAATAATTTACGTCTAAATTGTTGATCACTTGCTCCTGTTTTGCCCCATTAATTAATGAAGATACATAATATACTGAACCACAAAAGAAACGTCATCTTTCAAAACCAAATGCAAAATTTGTTTCTGTAAACATGGCGATTTTATTATGATTGTTCCGTTTTGTTAACATGTTTTTTTCAATACAAATTAACAGTTATTACCTGCATCAGTGTGTTTGCTGATGAAAAAGCATATCGACCAAACGCACATAAAAAGGCAGCTGCGGTAAAAGATTCCGTATGACATTCCTGAAAATGCACATGCACATCGTGACAACCCTGCCAATGAAAGTGAGTCCCAACTCGCCTGAAATCATTCTTGTTATTACACAATCGCCATGCCACGATTTATAAGAGAGATCAGAAGAACCAAGCCTAGGGACGATTGCAAGTTGGACAGACTGCACGCAAGGGTAGCCAATTTTAATGTTCATGCTAAGACAATCTACCGCGGCAGGAGCGGTATCAGGCCACTAACAACATCCAAGACCGTCCACGCAGTGGACGACCTTACATTACAAGTTCTAGACCAAAATTCTGCTCAGTAGTGCTCTCCATATAACTCGAGATGAAAAGTCAGACACGGTATGTTTCTTAAAAAAGGCATGTCTTCAGTTTGGATTTAAAAAAAAATCTTCAGGTTGTTAATTGTTCTTAGCTCCAGTGGAAGTTGATTCCAGAGAGTGGGTCCTGCCATCTGAAATGATCGATCCCCAAACCTTGTGCTGGACCTAAAGTCAACAAGCAGACCAAGATGTTCAGATCGGAGACTTCGGTTGGGCTGCTATCTGGTGACCAGGTCAGATGCACCCTTGGAGCTTTGGTATTGAGACACTGGAAAACAACCAGTTTGAGTTTGTTTTGGATTCAGTCTGATATTGGAAGCCAGTTTAATCTCTGCAGAACAGGGGTTATGTGAAAGTATTTCTGTGATATAGAGACAAGTCGAGCAGCAGAATTCTGTACGCGTTGGAGCTTTCCTTTTGGGGATTGAGGCAGGCTAGAGTAGACAGTTGGTTGTCCTTTCATCAAGGTAGCGCCGGATTTGCCAGATGTTCCGTAAGTGGTAGAATGAATTGCTGCATACTGATTTAATATGAGCATTCAGAGATAGATGAGAGTCAAAAATAACACCAAGGTTCCTTGCCTCAGGACGTGGGACAATGATATGACTGATAATGTGGAGGTCTCGTAGAGGAACATGTTTAGCAACTCGCTTTGAGGTAATGATGAGGACTTCTGTTTTCTCTCAATTCAGCTTCAGCCAGTGTGTTGTCATACTATACGATGTTTGATTGCCTTTACGCAGCTCTCAATTAACTCACAGATACAACTGTGTGTCATCAGCGTAAAGGTTGAAGGAAAGGCTGTAACACCTGGCTATGTCTCATAAGGGCCAGGTGTTAACTGTGAATAACAAGGGACCTAGGACAGATCCCTGCGGAACTCCATAGACAAGATCCTTTGAGACAGATGAGTGGTCACCGATTACGACACGTTGGTATCTTTCTGATAGTTATGGACGGCTCCACTGAAGCACAGTCCCATTGATACATATTTTTTCCTTCAGGGTGCTAATGAGGATGTCATGGGCGATCGTGTCGAATTAGAATTGCAGCACCATTCTTGTCAACTCCTTGAAGGAGGTCAATCAGGACTCTCACCAAAGCTGTTTCCGTGCTATAGTTCGTAAGGTATGCAGACTTCAAAGGCTCCGAACATTCGTGGGCAGATATGTGTTATTTTCTGTGTCCTACCACACGTTCCAAAAAGTTTGGAGACAAAAGGAATATTTGACACTGGCTGATAATGTTTCAACATTTCTGGGTTGAGGTTCGGTTTCTTCAGCAGTTGGGTGATAACTGCATCCTCAGACAGAGATGAGTTGACGATGGGTACAATAGCATGCATACGGTTCTTCATGAGCCATGTTGGCATCACGTCAAGTTGACAGGATTTGTTGGGAGACTGCTGTATGAATCCTTGAATGTCTTGTTCGTTGACACGATGAAAAGAATATTCAAACTACATTTACTGTCAATGTCGATTTGTAATGATCGAATAGAAATGCATCTGATCACGTTTGCAGTCCAAGTTGATCGCATATTGATAATCTTATCCATGAAGAAGTCAGACAACAGGGTGCATAGTGCAGCCCCGAAAACGCTGTGGTAAGTTTCTTGTTCTGGCTGAACAGGAGCTTATTGGTGACAGCATAAACCTCCTTTTCTCCCTTGACACTGTGTAGAGTGCCCTTGAAGTAGCCATGTTTTGTGGTCTCCACCAGTGCACTGACATGATTTTTCTCAAGTGCCTCATGAATAGCAAGGCCACTGAACCGCATCTGCTTCTCAAGGCAGCGTCGCGTGTTGTTTGCTTGACGGATTTTATAGTTGTACCAAGGGGGCCTCTGCATGGACTGTAATTGTACAACGTTCCTCTGGTGCATGTTTATCTACAATACTTGTCGTGTTACCATAGTACATATGATAAGCATCAGAAACAGATAAAGCGTCATATTCTGACAACTCTGGTACCAAATATGAACTGAATGTGTCAATGGGAATATCGTTTCCCTTTGTGTAGAGTATTGTCTATGTTTACTTCGTACAAGACCCGTGAAGATCCGGGGAAGAATAGGTTTTTCAGCAACCCGTGCTTACCCCCAAAAGGCGATTATGCGGATCGGTTGGTCAGGCTCGCGGACTTGGTTGACATGTCACCGGTTCCCAATTGCGCAAATCGATGCTCATGATGTTGATCACTGGGTTGTCTGGTCCAGACTCGATTATTTATAGACCGCCGCCATATAGCTGGAATATTGCTGAGTGCTAAACTCCCTCCCTCAGTTCGTACAACACAGCAAAGTGATCTAACTGTACAGATTGATCAAGTCTGATGCTGTCCACATTCACATAGGGTGGTGGGGTAGCCTAGTGGTTAAAGCGTTCGCTCGTCACGCCGAAGACCCGGATTCGATTCCCCACATGAGTAAAATGTGTGAAGCCCCTTTCTGGTGTCCCCCCGCCGTGATATTGCTGGAATATAAAACCATATTCACTCACCATATTCACATCCTGGCGTGTGATGACAAGGTCCAGGGTGTGGCCCCCGGTGTGTGTAGCCATTGTCACATGCTGAACCAGATTATGTAATTGTAGCAGTCCTAGGAATGTCGCACCATCTTTCATCAACATGATAGTTGAAATACCCACAGATAAGTGAGTGAGTGAGTTAATATTTAACATCACATCGGCAATATTTCAGCCATATCGTGACGACAAAAAGTTATGTACTAAGAATAAAAATATTAAAAACCTGTCAGCGAAGGACAGTATAACAACTAGGCTATCACAAATGATTAAAACTAGTTTGAGTTCAGTGTAAAATTGTAAACCATTGCAAAACAACACAATATAAAATCGGGCAATAGATCGCCAACAACTGACCTGCAGACAAGTATTTTGCCAGGGAGGTTGGCGGCTGCATCCAGTTATTCCGAAAATTCATAAAAAATAGAGGCGTTTTCTTTGGAGGTCTGTAAACTGTAATTATATTGAGAGTTGTATCGGTTGTAAACTTAAGAGCCAAAAAGTTCATAAGTGGTCTGACTGTTTGGTACTTTTGCTTTAGTACATTTGATACTGTCTCTATGAAAAACAACAAGTATGTAACTTGTGGCTTACTGTCCCCTTCTTCCTCCCCTTCGTGTTTTCCCCTTCGTGTTTTCTTGACTCTCACAGCTCCTTGAGAGTTGACAAAGGTACTGTAGTGATCGGTGCTTCTGCACTCGTACATCGGGTTTCATCGGACTGACCATCCAATGTTACTTGTATGTTTCCGGGTGTGACCGAGGAACGTAATCCAATTACCCGCCAAATCTGACAGGTGACAGAAGACAGATCGACACAGACGACAACAGGCTTACTTCGCTAAAAGTTGATCTGCCCACTCATCGACGCTTACGAAGCAAGGTAAGCACCTTTCCCTGTCACTAGGCTTCCACACCCTGTAAAGTTTATTGTCGTTAACACTAAGGTGAGACAGTGGAGACAGATAAAATGGTACAACAATAACCTGTTATTCTGTCGTCATCTTCTGTCACCTGTCAGTGGCCAATGGTGCGTTCTCGGTCACCAAGCTATACAATGGCTGTCAGTCAATAATGCAATGCGAAAATCTTCCGTCACTGTACCTTTAATCCTTTCTCAAGGAAGAGCAATCAACCTGGCTTTACGAAGAACAACAAGCACCACAGACCATACCCATTTCATAGAACATTATCAAATAATACTAAACAAAAGTACCAACCGTCGGGCCACTATGGCTTTGTCGCAATTTATTGACCACAACTTCAACCAATGCAGTTTTACGAACACTCGAAAAAACGCCTCCTGCATGAATTTTCGAATAACTGGATGCGGCGCCAACTCCCCACAATACTGTCTGCAGTCGGTGTTAACGTCTATGCCCGGTGCATGTTATTGTTGTTTTACGTAGTTTAGTACTGAACTAAACAGACACGGTTGCTACTCGCTAATATTGGAGACTTTTAATATTTTATTCTTATTACATAACTTTGATAAGAGTCACGTGTTACTAAATGATGTTAATATTACTCGCTCGCTCGCTTATCTGTGGTACATTCAACTTTATCGTGACGATGGTTTCTTTATTCGGCGTAACGTTTAATATTCACACCGAAAATATGACGGTGAATATGTTTTATATTCAGCGAGCTTCACCTTTACTCGTAATGGGGGAATCGAATCCTAACTCGGCGTGAACGGCGCGGTACTTTGCTGAGCCACACCACTATATTGATATTGAACGGCATCGAACGATCAATCTGTACGGTCAGATCGCTTTGTTGAAGGAGGACTTTCAGCTTATTCAGCTATAAACGACGATATGTCGGTCTGGCTTATTGATCAGCATCGCCAATCATTGCTGGTATTGACGCTATTCAACCAATCGCGACCTATACGGTAGCGGAACGCTGATATTCCCGGATGAAACATGAGCAACTGCTCACCGAAACGATATTCCCGACACATTCGGTATTTATTGCCGAGACTGATAAAACTGACGTATCTGGGTAACTCGCTGTGCTATATTAATGACCAATGAATAAACATGCGCCGGAAAGAACGTTGGCTGCAATGCCGGTCATCTGAAGACTTATGACGCAACTTTGTCATCAACAACAACTTTACTATGGCGAATGCTTCGGTAACCTTCATTCGGCTTTGAAGCGGTGAACGTTCCCACAAAAGCTATCAACTGGCGCTCACGTCGAAAAGGAGGTTTGTCGCCAATGCTTTCACCGAACCGGAACAGAAAACTTACTGCAACTTTTCGGGCACTACTTCATCGGACGAATTATCAGCCAATGCGATCAACTGGTTAACATGTTCATTCTGTCGTCGTACAATCGTGAACGGCAAATGACCGGTTGATATTCTTTCAAATCGTGTCGGCTGAGCTGGTTCGAAGTTCATGCGGCAATCTCCCAACAAATCGGCAACGTGATAACGTAACCGTAACGGCCATGCATATATGCCATCGTCAATAAATGCTCTGTCGCGAAGGATGCATTGTGCATGACTGCTGACGAACACTCAACCCGAAATATTGAAACCGGTGATCAAACTTCGCGTCTCCAAACTTTAATGTTGGGAACGCAGCGCCAGCATATCTGCTACGGAATGTTCGGTAATCTGCGCCTGCCACATTTATGTACGCGGCTGGCGACAATTCGCTTCGGGTGGTGTTCGACGATTTCATCGAAGAAAAATATTTTGTCAATGGACGTGCTGCTCGAAAGATACCGGCCTGATAATCGTGACCTTCATCTTTCTCGGGATCTTGACTGCTCGAGGATCGTCTGGAGTCTGATGATGCACGGTTAACGGCTACCTTATGAACATGGCCGGTGTTGCAGCCTTTCATCGCTGCTGCGCTGATACGGTTGATGTCTGTGTGGAAGCTCAGCATCAAACATGACGACACGCTGACTTCGGAGCAATGCTCATCGTCCTCCAAGCGGTTGTAAACGTATGTTCTCTACGGGTTACTCCACGATATCGGTCGTATCAAACCGATACGTCTGACGGGGTGTTATTTTGACTTTCTCATCTATCTGAGCTTTCATGTTGGTATGCGGCAATTCGTTCTGCACTGCGAATCTATTGAAGGACGACTGTCTGCTAACTTCGCCTCATTGAAAACTCCAACGCGTGCAAATTCTGCTGTCGACGTCATACATATGCACCGAAGCATATACGCCAACCTGTTCTGCGGAAGTTGACGGCTTCCGAACTGAATCCCAAAACGAAACTCCAAACTTCGGACTACTCCGAGTCAATACCAAAACCAGGTGCGTCACGGTCGCCAGATAACGTCTCCGATCTGGTATCGATGCTGCTGACTTTGGGTCCTTTTGGTTTGAGATCGATCGTTCAGCTCGGCGGACCTTCTGGATCAACCATGAGCTTAGAACGATTATTTATTACAATTTTTAGGCTGAACATCGCGCAGAGAGCATGCCGTCACGACGGTTAAATGGAGTACTACTGAACGAACCTGGTCTGAAACTGGCGGCTCAGATGGTACTGGTGGTTGATCTTCAGATGTTGATTGGTGACGATACCGCTCACTGCCGCGACCCGAACTGGCGGCGATTGTTTGCCGTCATTCGTCGAATACTCTCTTATCGATATGTTTTGATGATAACTGGGCGATTTCGAGCAGTTGAACTCCTTCGCGTGCGTCGTGCATTCAGCATCATGCGAATCTTTACCGCAGCACCACATGTAACGTTTGTCGATAATAACAAATCGGCAAAGGCTACGCGATACGGTAATAACGTTGATTGTATTGAAAAAACGTGTTAACAAACGGAACAATCATCAACAAAATCGCCGTATTTAAACAGATTTTTGCGTTTGGTTTTGAAAAGATGACGTTTCTTTGATGATTTCATTATTATGTAAATGTAATGAGACAACAGAACGAACGTGAAGTGGTTCCATGGTTCGAGCACCGGCTGTCTTCGTTGACAATATAGCATTTCACTACAACATGCTATCTTTCTGCTAATAGTGAATGAAACGAGTCAGTTCTTCTGGCGAGTTCTGTTGATGACTGTGCCGAATGTTTAGCGCTGTTGGTGATGATCATTTATCTTCGGCCATATCAGAATATATATTGATGTTATAAACCTGTCGACTTGAAGAACAGTAAAACAACTGAAATATCACGAAGATATACGTAGGCTGGTGATTGGCACCGAGTGGCTTTAATATAAAATGAATTTATGAATGTAAACGGCTGGTCTTTTCGTACTGGGGATGAGGAGACGCTATAATGCACCATGGTTTCAGTTTATAATCCCTTTATTGTTAACCAAAGTATTGAACGGGCTTTCTGTTTGCGTTCGGGGATCAATGTTACAGCACTTCAACCACGGTATCCATATTTAATCTCGATGTCAGGCTTCCCGAAGCATATGTTATCTGTTACAAATCGGTTATCAAAATCTAATTCTTTTAAAATCGCAATATTGATCAAATGAACTGACGATATTCAAAAGATCGCTTCTGGTCGACAATTCGACATGCAAACCAGATGAATTCGGTGCGATCAGCTTGAGGACATCTTGTTCGTTCTTTCGTCGCGAATACAACGGAGGAAGGATCTGCTAACGAAGGCTTTTTGACGCAAATCACTCGTAGACGGTTAATGGGGGTTAGATAGATTATAATAGGCTTTTTGTGTTGTAAAATGGAGCTATTGAAAACTGTCGGCTAAAGACGAGAGACGGTCTTTAGATCGAGATTTCGGAAACCGAAGTCGTTTTGTGGTGAATTTACTGATGATGAACGAAGTCAATGGTTTTAGATTTGCTTCCACCATGAACGATGAACCATGTTTGGAACGGACGGTGATCGACTGAATTGACTAAAGAATGAAACGATAAACAAAGTCGGTCTTCGAGCTGGTACGAAGTTTGACTAACCAGATGGTCTAAATTAGACCAGGCGGCCTCTGTTTCTTTTAATGAGGAGATTATACTATCGTTCTGAGTGTTTATGATTTTATTTACACATTCAATTTTTGACGAAAAATTGAAGCTGCATTTCAACCATTTATCACTGTTGGCTTACAACTGCTGCTTCATTCAATATGCTATTTTCACGCCAAAATATTCGTCGTACAAACAATGATCTTATCAGTCGGTTAAGCTGCTGGATAAACTGTTATCTTGATATAGAATCGTGGGCAAAACGCGCGTGAAGTGCGCCTGATCGATTGTAATGATCGAACGAGTAAGAACTGCGCGAACTGTTGTTACTAAACCGGGCCAGCTATTTTCATCTCTTAAATATGATACAAAGGCCGGTCGTCTTTTTCTGGCTGCAAGCGGCGATGCTTTGTTTATTCCAGTGAGCGTTTTTGACAAATGATTCAACGCAGTGTGATAGGTATTGCTGTTTTTGCCGGAAACCACGTGCAATAAGAATGACTAGATTTCAATACCAAACAGTCGACATTTACATCATGCGTTCCATGTTTTGCAAACACAGCTGGTGTGAATCGATCGATAATTGGAAAGTTCGTGATAGAATGATGCAGCTGGCAACGTCGCTATGGCTTTCGAACGTCCGTGTTAATGTTGAAGGTGTCTTCGGGGCTGATGTGTTTGATAAACCCCCTGTATCATCCAGAAGTATGGCTTTCATGAACAGGCAATAGTCGTATATTAGCGGTAAACAATATTATCGCAATTTTACTTAATAAACTAAAATGGCGATTGCTATAAGGTGGCGTAATCGGCAACCTGCGCTAAAATAGAACCTCCATATCTCTTTACATCGGTAATTCGCAAAAATAGAAGGGGCAAATAATGGTTACAAAGGAACCGTATATTAATCCAAAGCATTATTCGAACTGTCGTAATAGTCGTCCCTTTGAGCGTAAACGGGCTGAAATATTCTTTTGAGGGTATGTATTCGATATACAATTAAATAGCTCAAAGAAAGGTAAGCGAACGAAGAACCAATAAACATGGCGTGACGTCCGAAACCAGATAAACCATGAAAAGAAATGAATAGGTATTAATGAAGAACTCGAAACAACGAGCAACGATAAACGAAGGCGTGCTAAGATGGAAGCCAGTAGTCGAACGGGGAGAAAACCGTCGAAATACTCTGTCATAGTAAACAGATGACTGCGCAGTACTATGACGAGCTGAGATATTATTAAGCATGCCAAAAGTGCTGAATCTGCTGGTAAAGAAAGTAAAGATGTGAAACTGAAGGGCTTTTAAAAAGCGCGCTTTACAAAATAACGAGAATCTCGGCTCTTTTGGAAGTGCTATGATAGTACTCAATCTTAAAAAGTATGAAAGGCTTTAACAAAGTCTGGTTCATCTGATTTACTGCTGAAAATTTTACGGAATTCTTTTGGCAGATGTTCAATAATGTTGTTAACTGGATGATCGCATTCAAACAGGTGACCGATGAAATGGCTGGCGTATGTTCACAAACGAAGGCTTACGAATATATCGCAACGCCTCGTATATTGGCCTGGTGTACTTCAATAATGGCGACGTCAGGCTGCATGAAGATGACCGATGACTGGTCGACGTGGAGCTATACGAACTATATGAACTATGCCGGATTACTGATAATGACAGACTTTGAAAAACTTTCATTGGAACGTCTTTTGATGAGAAATGTTAACTTTCTTTGATACGGACCTCAATCCAAACGCTGGACCAAACGTTTTGCAGCAGCATGAACACAGCACCAAATGGCTCGGTTTCGTGCTTCACGTACTGAAGGCTATGATGAACGATATCGCCATAATCTAAGCGGTCGCGAAAATCCTTTATCACGTCGTATAAAGGGAGATACCAAATGTTTGACCTTTAACGATTGCTTGAACGCTGTCATGAACGGTCATATTCTTTCAACAACATTGGAGATAACCCAAACGTACGCGTCATCTCTGTTAATAAACGTTGATAAAGGTGATGAACGGGACTATTGGTCTCGAAGTACTGTGTGCGCGAGACTGGTTGGAATGACGTAATGGGCGAAATGTTGGAAAACTATCAGATAAACTGAAAATGGATGAATTAATGAAGGCTTTGATTAAGCGAGATACTTTCACCGACGATAACTGTCCTGAAACAATATTGCCCGCGCTCCCGTCATCTGTTTTCACAAACTGAAGCTGATACGGTGATCGAAAGATATTCGCGCGGTGAACCGGGCTGAAAATAAAGATGCGACTGTCATACTGAAAGGCGGCGCTGACCTTTCGAGAAACTATAAATCTTCATATCGTGGATAAGAAGGCTTTGTTTTGACGGAATTCTGGGGAATAAACGATAATGTTAAATGGCTGTGGTAGGCAAACCCAATGGCTCGGGCTCAATGCAGTACACGTCATCTGAAAACTTTCTGGAAGAATGAACTGCAGTTGTTCACAGAACGACTATCTTGCACGTCATTTTTACTGAAGCAATATGTTTTGCGACATCAACTGGCAGGTTGAACAATATGAACTGCTTGGCGCGATATTGGAAATGACGACGAAAGATGATGGATCGCTGCTTCGAGTTTAAAGATATTTCGATGAGAACAGTTCTTATGCGGGATTAATATTCCGAAGCAATTACGCTTGACGACAAAACCTTGCCCTTTATTCCGGGCGCGAATGCTGCAATATTTCACGCAACATGCGGCTGGGCTGAAATCTTCGAAGTTTAAGGACGAAATAAAGGAAGCGACGCTTCATCTGACGCATGAATATACATTCGACACTAATGGCGGTTTCAATATCGTATTGTCAAAATTCACGGCGTAGACGCTGCAGAATCACTATACGATTTTGCAGGCTGAAAAAGAAACTGACCGTTGTTTGTGAATACGCCAACAAACATTGACGGGCTGCCACAGTGGATTGGCACCATATAACGGATCGAGCAATCTTTGAACTTTCTTTGTAACGATGTTCTGAACGATATTTATCGTAACGAAAGGTACTATTCCGAAAACTATCTGATATACGTCAATGATCTCGAAGTAGATAAACCACGGTTAATCGACTTCATAAATGTAATGCGTACTCTACAAAATATGGCAATTCCTGACCGTCATCTGCAACTGACGCAAATCGCGCTGCTGATGGTAATGGGCCGTGTTACGTAATGAACAAAGGCAACGCAACAAATGAAATGAAGTGAAAACACTTAAAAGGTATGAAAATAATTCGATATGACTTCCCCAGCCAGTAATGTTTTCTTTCGTTGATACTTTGGTGAACAAACGTCAGAAATGTTCTTCCGAAATCAATTCGTTAAATGTCGTCTTGAATCTTTAATATTTATTACCGGTCATGTTCCCGCTACGAATATTCCGGTGTTCGGTAATTCGTTTGACACGCTCTTCGCCGGATTGACGTTTAACTGATACGCCGTATGTTAAATTTTGAGGATATTATGGACAAAGCGATAATCTTCGGCCTTCGACCTGTTTACGCCGAACAATGATTTCATAATGATAATTATGATTTCATCGAAAATCTTTATTAATTCATCGGCTCATTTATGAGTCGGAACTTTCTATAAAGTTCGGGCTAGATCTTTGAAGCCAAAGGCCGGTTAACCTTTTAGGGATGCGTCTTGAATGAATGGCATTGGTGTGGAAATGGTTTTGCTGGAAGATTAATCGTCGAACTGTTATTCAATTCATTCGGCTGAGTTTGAACTAAGTGATTGATAAAATCGAACGTCGATGAATTCCGGTGCCGGGATGTAAATAGTGTTGAACAAATCGTTACCATGGAAACTTTCTTCAACGGTTACCTTTAGCGACTGACCGCCGCAATTCCCCGAAATATGCGGGTTTTATTAGTTGATATATGGGAGAAGATCGTGTTTGAGCTTGAAAGGTGCTACGAAGCGTATATTAATGCAACGTATGAACGGTTCAAACGCCGCAACTGGTAGAGAAACCGAACAAGACTGTGAATGGCATTCTGTTTGACTTGGATCGGCGTCCGGTATTCATCACCTGGAGGTAAATGATAGCGATGACGACGTGGTCAGGCGGGCTGCGTGAATACCTGGTGAACGCTGGTTATTCTTTGTATTCATTATTATTATGTAAATGGTCCCCGCGTTCCACTGGTGATGTTATTATGCTATCTTTATAATGATATTCGTAGTGCAGTGAACGCTGACGGACGTTTGAACGATATATCATGATCGTGATCTGGCTCTGATTGACTTTGAACAGCTTCGAAGTGTTTCTGCCATTTGATCGACAATGCGGTTGAAAGGCCTCTGCGGTTTTCATGAAGTCAATTTGTTTGGCGGCTTTAAGGCTGTTTTGTTAGAGGCCGCTCGAATGTTTCGGTCCTGTTTTAATTCAGTCTTTGGAAAACTGTTTGGCGACGCAATATTTTGGTGGTGATATTGTCTCCGTCTGTAAATTGACGATTTTGAAGAAAGGATGATCTCCGGAATTGCATTTCTTATGATACTTTCTGATATTCTGTGTTGTCGATGTCTTCTTCATCACCTGGCTGGTATTCAATGTTCATAATGTTCTACTGCTCTTCATCTCGGTGGATACGTTTCCCTTTATTGACTGTCGGCTATCGGTGATTGATGATGATAACAAATAGATGTTTGATCTCATGTTTGCGAATGATCGGCGTTCTATAACTTTGTTCGTCGTCTCGAAGCTTCAATTTCACAACGATTCTGGCGCTATCGACATGTCGTCTCGTATCACGCGCAATTGGCGTTCGTCGAACTGCGGAATGCCGACAAATGATTTGATTGACGGGTACCTGTTGTCTTACTGCATTCGCGAAGAACATCGCCGACGTTAAACGTTCAATGCCTTGTACTTTTTGATGCGTACCGGCAGAGTTTTGTCGACATTCTCGACATGAAGCGGTATTCAGTAATCAGCCAGTGCATTCTTTTGGTCGTTAGCACAACATGATGAACAGGTTCGTCATCGGCATACGCTTGAGGTTGTCGATCGGGTGGCGTCATCATGCGACGATGATAGGTATTACGCAGGCATATGATACCTGTTAAAGATGAGGATCCTCCGTTTAAATCGCGATGAAAGAATCGCGGTCATAAGCATTTGTGACGGTATTCACATGACGAGGCAACCATTTCGAATGCAATGAAGGATCTTTTCATAATATCGGTTCTCGTTAACTATAACGGGGTAGACTGACAGTAATTATAGACGATGATTCAGTAACTCACGGGGGGTTAACGAAGTGTATCGCTATGAAGAACGCATGAAGTCAAAGCCAGTGACTGAAGCCGTGTTTTCGGCGTCATGGCTGTTGACGCAACTTGTAACTGAAGTGTCTAAACAACGACGGCGGCATGATTATTAAACCGGCGAACCATGCGAAAACAATATAGCACTGTCCCCATGATTACCTTTCGATAGATTAATGACGGCCCTGTTGTATTACGATAGACGCCAATATTGTATGGACATCTGTGATACGCTGACAGTTTTACTGTTCTTCGTCGGCAGGTGGCCTACAACTTTGTGCATCTTTAATATGAGCCAGCAAAAATTGCTCGTCATGACTGAAATATTGCCATTGTGAATGCAAATATTAACCCTTCGCTTCACTCGTCGATACATCCACTGCGCGAAAATATCTGGAGACATAACCAAAAGTGAAGTGGTGCTACGGCGCAATTACTCGGTGTCTCCGGCCCGAAGAGTGTCAACTAATCACGGCAACCACTGCGGCAGGACTGCGAACGAAATCAACGAAACAACCGCAATTTCCCTGTCGTGATCAAAATTAATGGCCAGATCACGTACATTTCGATTTCCAGTATGTGCGTTATTCGCCATGCACGAAGGCGCTGGCGTGAACCGGCCATTGAACCGGACCGGTCTGCATCTGGAAGTAAGGGGCGGTGTGTGTTGGCAGAACGTGTTCCAACAGTATATATTGAACTCCTTTCTCCACCGTTTTGCAACCGACTGGCTGGTGTGGACAATATACCCGGTCCACAACAGACTTAATGCCAGCACCCGCGGGCTGCGGATATGATTAACAAAACCTGAAAGTGCTCAAAAGAATGCAGTGGGCTGACAACGAAGAAGTATATGAGACATCTGTTTTTATTTCAGAAGTGTTAAACAAACAAATTTGGAGTCGGCTTTCTTTTCTGTATCGTCAATGTTGGTGTATTGTTCACCATTTGCTGTTAACGATGGATGAGCGACGAACATTAGGCGTGATCGCAACGGGCATTGTTCCAGTTGTTGGCGATAGGCGCTGTGGTCTTCGATGGGTCAGGCTTCGATCCCCGCCAATTCTGTCGGACATATCGGGCTGTAGCGACGCGAAAATAACGTTGTCATTCCAGCGGAATGGGCGGTATGCTGATGCGGCAAGCTGGCGGGTTGGCGTTATCGATATTCCGGTGACATATGAACAACAACTGGTGACTTTTAACGAAAGTAACTACGGATCGGGAAGTATACCTTGGCCAATGGCGTTAATACCGTTTAATAGCCGCTGTTTGTCAAAATAAACAGGCGTGATCATTCAGTCGTTTCATTCGAAGGCTACTGTCGAGGATGAATTTGTTGCGAAGCCGGTGCGTGATGCTCGGCTTTTTCTGAAACAAACCCCTGCGTCGACTGAACTGCGATTTAACGGCATATGACCAATGTTCGAGAACGCTGAAGTTATTGAGAAAGAACGATGTTCTTCTGGCGATCAGTTTCAGGGACGTTTGCAGCTTGCGTTTACCCAACCGATGCCGAAGACTTCAGAAGAAAAAGCTCCAGGCATTTAGTTGAAATTTGAAGACGTATAACGGCGCGGCGTGGCATTATCTTCGCGCGTTACGAGGACCCTGCGTACAGATTATGGGAATCGGTGAAGTTCTCGGCAGAACTGAACGACCTGAAAATGAATTAGCGGCGATAGTGTTCGACCTTCGAAACATCTCTAGCGAAGAAGTACTCGCACTGGACGCGACTCACTTGCGGCGAACAGAAACAACTTCGATTACAACTGATGATATATGGCGCGGTGATTCTATCGGCGGAAGCACGGGATCTACCCATACCGATGAGGACATCTGTTTCAACAGAAGAAGTTCTTACTGCCGAAAGAGCGCAGTGCTCACGAAGAATGAACCATTTTCAAGGCTACGGGTACTTGGTGCAATAAACAGGGCAGAAGATCACGCTATTGATGTAGCTGGGACTCTGGTTCTGACGTATCGTGGATAATGAGCAATCGGCTTTCCGGAGCCATTTCAGACTGGTCATTCACAGAAAATGCGTTATGCCGGATCGGCGCCCTTTCGAAGCGTTACCATGTTCTCGAAGTCATGAGCGTATTCAACTGGTCGTCGGTACCGAAGAACGATAAACGAACCAAAGCATCGTTATTGAAGCAACTCACTTATGATATGAGCGCTTCAACTTCATCGCTTATTTTGCAACTCGTGAAAGCGTCGCTGGCAACCGAACGCCAACCCCATGATTAAGTCGGTATCGACACCGGGATATTCTTCGTGAGCGTGATATTCGATAAAGCCGAATAACATTAAATCACCAGACGTAGATCTATGCTGTCGAACCGACAATGCGTTTGGGCATGGAAGATGAACGGGGTCGACTATTCCGGTTGGTTGAGCTTCGGTATGTCTGGACTATGATCTAACAGCAATCAGCGTTACATATCACATGCCGTTGTAACGACGGATCAAATATGACGCTGGATTAACGGAATATCGAAACTTTCTCTGAAATCGTCATGCTGATAACGTTGTCAACTATAACGGCGGATACGAATTCATCGTTATTACCGACTATCGGCCGGATATTTCGGCGTGGTAGATGAAGCGTTGAACCTCACGAGGCGGTGCAATAAGTTGATGTTATCTGGTTCGTGGAAGGATAAAGGGCTGGCTGTGATATGAAGCGCTGAAATAGTTGACCGTTAAAGGCGTCCTGTTCGAGACCATCATCGACGGTGTACGGTCATCATCACGGCGAGCTTCACAAAGGATGACCATCGAAACATCTTATAGTAAAACGAGTTGGTTTTATTAACTGGTGATCTGCTATGGTCGCATATGACGACTCGGGGAACTGTTGAAGCGTAAATTCCGCCAGGACAAACGACGACCGCCGAAGGTCGAAGTTACTGATAAAGATCCACCGTAACGATCAGCCATTACTCACGAGTGAATGTACTCGGCAGAATGGCAGACCAGAAGCGACTTTATGGCACAAAGCAGTATAATAGTGAAGAAGGGGCGCAATACGATCTGTTCGGTTGGCGTTATCATCGGTCGTCTATGGCCACGCAAACGACGTTGAACAATGTCGTAATGACGACTGCGCGCTCAATATTTCTTCACTGCGATACCGAAACATGATCTGCGTATAGTCCATCGTAAATTTCTGACACCGTCGAGAAAATGGTATGAAGTTCGTATGTTGCTAACAAATCTCCTGATATTGTTCCGCAATATAAACTACCGGACGCCGTCAGCTGATGAATACTGACTTTGACCAAATCACTCGATGTTGACGAATTCCGAAAATACGTCGTAAATGCTAATAAGTTAACGTCTCGCCTTCGAGAGCTCATCGTTCAGGCGGATCGGCTCTTCGAAAATCACTTCCGATAGAATCGGAAGAGATTAAAGAACGGTATTAACGGCTATGGGCTGCGAGATTGACGTTGAGCTAACATTGAACGAAGTCGGCTGACGAAGTCACTACGGCTACCATGTCTTTGTCGAAAACGAACCGTTACTGACAAAGAAGTGCATCGTTATGACGACTACTGATCGTTTCTTCAAAATGAACCGGCTCGAAACTATTTCATCGGCATTGCTTTGCGTGGAGATGCTGAAATCGATGAACGACGATCACGGTTGCATCAACTGAATTTGCGAACTTCGCCGGCGGATAACGCTACGAATATCACTTCGGTCAATGATTGATGGCGAATGTCGTTCAAAGCGCTACGGATGCGCTGTAAATTATCGGGACAACTTCCGGATTGACAACGCAAACCCTCAACTTCTGATGATGGATGGAAGTCTTTCTACACCATGACAACAACGCCTAAACACTGGTTACCGTGACGAATTTGCTGACTTAAATTCATCGAAGCGTTATGACGACATACGATGCGCATCAGAAATGAACATGACGTATCTGTTGCCGAACGCTGATGAAACGAATATTCCGTCCCAAATCGCTACTGAATGCGCACAATATCGACAGCATCACTAATTTTCAACGCTGGCTGCCTGTTATAACGGACCCAGCATCGGTGCTGCTCCGGGCGAACGGCATCGGCTGTTCAATTAACAGCCGACTGAATGCTGGAAGGTGGTTGAACTCCTCGAATCGACTATGAACTGCAAAGTTACCGGATGACCAGTTCTTAGTTGGTGAATTGTATTATAACCGTA
>NW_025766402.1:0-42373 GCF_003918875.1 Haliotis rubra
CATATTTCCTCCATGACCGGCGTTTAGTTTGTTTGAAGGTACGCTTTGCCCTGGTATTTGTCATTTTAACAGCATTCAGGTTATGCACTGTAGGATGTTGTCGGACATATTTTTTCCTCCTTCTTCCTATTTTTCCTAGCTTGTTTGCAGTTTGTATCAAACCATGGTTTGCGTATGTGCGGGGTTTGCAGGGGACTTAGGAATAGTTTTGTCTCCGATGGCATTTAGGACGTCTGAAAAATAGTTCCATGGGGTCAGGAGCATTCCTGAAGTTGTCTGGCTTAAGTTTTCTGAACATAGGGTTTGGAATAAAGGCCAGTTGGCCTTAGTAAAATTCCCATCTTGTTACAGCAAGAGAGTAGTAATCGCTGTATTACATGCAATTTTAACTGCCTGAAAATAAAACATATGGACCCACACTGTTTTGAGGATACAAACGGAACTTTATTGTTGCGTAAAGAATACATATAAGCATTTACTCTGTGCTGAAGTAACTGTATATACATGTACCTATTTACCTTAGTAAATTTTCTGATTTTTCTAGCAATGGCAAAGTGGGGTTGTTTAGTTTAGATTCAAATAAACAAAATGTGTGTTTTAATATCACAGGTAATACGCATCACATTTTTACATGACATGATTAAATAGCGAGGTAAAACACAGAAATAGGATCAAATTGGATCAGTCATTATACCATCCAGGCAGTAGAAAATGCGAAAAGCCTACACTGCTGGGATACTTTATTACAATCAGACCAGAATTCCCGGGATATTTTCAAATAACGGTATCTAATGGGCATCCACCCTTCCTAATGCCCCACAGTTTAGGTTGAAGAAATTCTGCCAAGGTGGACAGTGGCCCAGTCCCCGTGTCCGTCACGGTCGAGGGATCAAGTACCGACCAGCTTGCAGCGAGCTTTCGAAATTAGACTGTTGGCGAGAACCATTCATCGCTCTGGGTCAGTACCCCATTGAAGCCACGCTTTCTTATGGTGATCACCTGATCTTTCTGTATGATATACTTGCCATCAAAAGTTTAGACACACTAGTGTAAATATAGCCACTTTCTTCAGGCAACTGTTCTAAACTAGATTTTGCAAAACATTCCATACTGTTTAAAGGTACTGTTTACACATGAACTGGTGTATTGTAAAACAAATAGGTAACGTTGAAAAGATTGTTGTCAATAAATGATAAAAAATCAGTGAAAATTGGCGAATTCCTAACAAAACTTTTACACCAAAACGCAGCTGTTCACAGGCACGATATTTGCACATGCTTTTCAGCAAATTGATGCATGTTTCCTGGTGCAATTCATCTGTTTATGGTTTGCTGTTGGTTCCCCAAGGCAGTGGAGAAATCAATCTTCGATGTAACCATACATATATACATAACATATAGTGAGTGTTTTAAGTGAGTCTAAACTTTTTTGATGAGAAGTATATTCAGGGGTGATAACTCCAGAGTGGATCCTGAATCATATACTATTTTCAGGCGAAGAAACGGACCAAGCAGGAGAAAGATCAAAGATTTGCCATAACCGGTAGGGAGACAAACTATACAGTCACGTTCTTGCGTTTAAATATACTCAAGAGCTTCCCTCTGATAAGGTTCCAACATAACAGAATCGCCATACATTTGCAAAATCTTATTTTTCATCATATATCTATAGTTTCTTATTGTACGTGTCTCTGCGTTGTTTTGTTAACATTCAGGAAAGTAGTCCCTGTTTCGGTCAACAAATGTGTCAGTGTGAGTAGTCCGGTTACGTGCTATGCAAATTAGCCTGTGGCACTGATGTTCTAAGTCATCGCTGCGCCGATGCTTCCCGGCATTCTGACTTCCTTACAATGAAAACGATAAAAACAAGTAACAATACGCACATAGGCAGAATCATTCTGATTACTTACATCACATGCTTATGGATACACGTTCCCTGAATCAAGGAAAAGTCCCTCGTAAATTCCAGCGTACCAATGTCAGCGAACCCGCCATTTTGTAAGAAATCGGTTATCGGTACTGACATCATTAGTCAGCATTGTTGTACGTATGTGACAATTCTTTTAGGTGAAGGTCGGTTGAATAAGATTAAAGGCAAACATCCTATTCCGCTGCTTACACTTTCAGTATTATAATGTATTGTTTGCGTATCGTCCAGATTTTGTATCAACTAATTTCATTACCTACATTTAGTCTTGTCGAATATCATATAGGCTAGACGTGTTTTATATAGTTTTTGTTTGTTTGAACAAGATTTAAAATGAGAAATCGACACATTGTGCTATACGCCAAATTTATAAGCGTTACTCTTGTGTTATCACATGAAACTTGGGCATAACAGCAACATGTACATTAGATCTTACCATATGCAAAATTCAATATTTTAATTTCATGCGAACAGGTTGATGAACAGCATGTTAATTCAATCGTATAAGTAAAACTGATAATATTTATGAACTGATAGATATGTTTTTATGAAATGTATATACACATTCCTTTCAAAGAATTGTCTTGTTCATTGAATTTGTTTATGTCGTTTTCTGGACAAAATAATGATGCATAAAAGATTAAACAGGCGCGCATTTATCAAAAACGTTCTACGATTCAGTCCCATTGCTTTCAATTTATTTATGGGCACATGGGCACAATGTCCGAAGCCCATTTCTGGTGTCCCCGTCGCGATATTGATGGAATATTGCTAAAAGCGACGTAAAACTAAACTCACTCGCTCACTCAATTCTTAGGTGAACAAGCTGATCAGAGCACAGAAACGTTGCCGCCTTCTTTACGAAACAGGATTCAAACAAGAAATTTCCATTCAGGAACTTCTATCCCGACATGATGAATCTCTTCAGTTTGAAAAAGGAAACCTCGGTGCAAAGGAAGGCCCAGTCTTGACTATACTCAGAAACAGATTCTTCTTGGTCACATCATGTTTCATGTTTTCCTCACGCGGGTGTGACCGGACAGAAGCCTGGTGCTAATGTTGGTGTTTGTTGGTGTAGTACGTCACGTGACTGATTGTGCTGATGTTATAACAGATATATACAACAGATGAGACACTGGTTAAAAGTGGCATAAGCATGTTTATTGGAAATATATCTCTGTGTTCTGTGACTCTAACAATATCCAGTTCCACTCCCAGCCCGGGAAACCTGGAAATACAACATAGACACGGATACAGATTCAGCATTGTATGACGTCTATCTCATGTAAGCAGGCTTTATCACCCATTCGTCTATGGTGTTGCACTGTGCTGTGCAAGTCTGTGTCCTTCACCTTGACAGGATTCGCTTTTAAAGGATAATTTGTGAAACTTGCCCCTAATTTCGGCTGTTTTATAATAAAAATTGACACGCCTTCACACTTGACTCACACACATTTATTCTTTCCCATTCATACATAACAATGTTGCTATCAAAATGCTATTTTTAAAGTATGCTTGATTGATTGGGTTCAAAGCTACAATGACATCTCAAAACATTCAAGTGTTTGCAGTACAATACCTTACTCTCAGCTCGAATTATCTCTTCCCAACCAAAGTCCCGACTGCAGCGTTTGTCAACCCCGTCACTGCCGCCCCCCTCCACATTGTGTCCGACCTGGTGAGCTACTTTCTCCACCTCGTGCTTGAGATCACTCCAGAAGTCCCGTTTATCAGCGGAGATTTCTCTCTTGCCCAGTGCCCCGACTGCAGCGTTTGTCAAATCCGTCACTGCCGCCCCTCCACATTGTGTCCGACCTGGTGACCTACGTTCTCCACCTCGTGTTTAACATCACCCAGAAGCCCCGTTTATCAGCGGAGATTTCTCTCTTGCCCAGTGCCCCGAATGCAGAGTTTGTCAAATCCGTCACTGCCACCCTCCGCATTGTGTCCGACCTGGTGACCTACGTTCTCCACCTCGTGTTTAAGATCACCCAGAAGCCCCGTTTATCAGCGGAGATTTCTCTCTGCCCAGTGCCCCGACTGCAGCGTTTGTCAAATCCGTCACTGCCGCCCCTCCACATTGTGTCCGACCTGGTGTGCTGCGTTCTCCACTTCGTGTTTGAGATCGCTCCAGAAGCCCTGCTTATCAGCGGAGATTTCTCTCTTGCCAACTACAGCCCTGACTGCAGCGTTTGTCAAATCCGTCACTGCCGCCCCTCCCACATTGTGTCCGACCTGGTGACCTACGTTCTCCACCTCGTGTTTGAGATCACTCCAGAAGCCCTGCTTATCAGCGGAGATTTTTCTCTTGCCCAGTGCCCCGACTGCAGCGTTTGTCAACCCCGTCACTGCCGCCCCCTCCACATTGTGTCCGACCTGGTGACCTACGTTCTCCACCTCGTGTTTGAGATCACTCCAGAAGCCCCGTTTATCAGCGGAGACTTCTCTCCTGCCCAGTGCCCCGACTGCAGCGTTTTGTCAAATCCGTCACTGCCGCCCCCTCCACATTGTGTCCGACCTGGTGACCCACGTTCTCCACCTCGTGTTTAACATCACTCCAGAAGCCCCGTTTATCAGCGGAGATTTCTCTCTTGCCCAGTGCCCCTGAATGCAGAGTTTGTCAAATCCGTCACTGCCACCCTCCGCATTGTGTCCGACCTGGTGACCTACGTTCTCCACCTCGTGTTTAAGATCACTCCAGAAGCCCCGTTTATCAGCGGAGATTTCTCTCTGCCCAGTGCCCCGACTGCAGCGTTTGTCAAATCCGTCACTGCCGCCCCCCTCCACATTGTGTCCGACCTGGTGTGCTGCGTTCTCCACCTCGTGTTTGAGATCGCTCCAGAAGCCCCTGTTTATCAGCGGAGATTTTCTCTTGCCAACCACAGCCCCGACTGCAGCGTTTGTCAAATCCGTCACTGCCGCCCCTCCACATTGTGTCCGACCTGGTGACCTACGTTCTCCACCTCGTGTTTGAGATCACTCCAGAAGTCCGTTTATCAGCGGAGAGTTTCTCTCTTGCCCAGTGCCCCGACTGCAGCGTTTGTCAACCCTGTCACTGCCGCCCCTCCACATTGTGTCCGACCTGGTGAGCTGCGTTCTCCACCTCGTGCTTGAGATCACTCCAGAAGTCCTGTTTATCAGCGGAGATTTCTCTCTTGCCCAGTGCCCCGACTGCAGCGTTTGTCAAATCCGTCACTGCCGCCCCTCCACATTGTGTCCGACCTGGTGAGCTACATTCTCAACACCTCGTGTTTGAGATCACTCCAGAAGCCCCGTTTATCAGCTGGCAGTGGGTAGACTACCGAGGTAGTAATTGTCAACAGAGTTAGTAATAGGTGCATGTTGAACCTGAAACAACAAGTGTTTTGTATCATATATTTTGCAAACGGTTTGTTGATGTTTTGTACCTTTTTGTTTGTTGTGCAGTCTGAAGTTATACTTTAAAGTGGAAAACACTTCGGCTTTCTCGCTGCATTTTATCTAAGCCACAAAGGGACCAGTCAGAAAGAATGGTATTTTGTCCCTCAAATAGGACTGACGAATTAAAATATCAGCGATTGAGACCTTCTTATAGTCAAAGTTTTGATATTCAGTTAGTAACGAGCCGTGACTAAGTGTAAAGACTGTCTGAACTCCATTTGGACGTCACCATGAACAGTATTTCAGTTATATAACGGCATGTACATGTCAGCTTGGTGCGGTAGGCAATCCAGAATGACACAGGTCGTACACGTCTATCACTTCTTGGGTGATCTACCCTCTCCTTCATTTGTACAGATCACTCATCCGGTCAAAACTTGATTATGGCTCCATCGTATGTGGTGGAGCCTGTAAAACCAATTTGAAACTACTTGATTCTATCCACCACCAAGGTCTAAGCCTTTGTTCTGGATCTTTCCGATCTTCTCCTATTGATAGCATTTACGTTGAAGCTGACCAGCCCTCTCTAAACCAACGCAGTATCAAATTAGCTTTGCAGTATCTTACTAAACTATATTCAAATCAGTCGAACCCTGCATATGACTGTGTCTTTCATCCCTCAATGAGGATCTGTACAAACAAAAGTCTTCTCTTGTTCCACCTCTAGGGAAAAGGATTAAACCCTTCCTTTTCTGCTGCTGACATAAAGCTTGAAAATATTTCTCCTTCCCGTCTGATTTCTTTCTCTCCTCCTTGGCAAATGGTTAGGCCACAAGTCGACCTAACATTAGCCACATTTAAAAAATCCGAAACGAATGACTTACACTATAAACAAGAATATAATCAATAAGTAAATATAATACATATAAATCCATATCTACAGATGGATCTAAGGATGGTGGCGCAGTGGCTTGTGCTACCGTCGTTGATCCAGAACAATATCTTCTCGATTACCGGATACTAGCTCTAATTTCACAGCAGAAGCAAATGCAATACTAACAGCTCTTAAATATATATTAATAGACACCCCAAATATAAACAATATATCATATTTTCAGACTCTCTTTCTTGTCTTCAGGCTATTAAAAATCATTCTTCCAAACATCCACTTTTAATAGAGAAATTTTGACTTGTATAATGAGCTTGCTTCTGGTCGATACGACTTTTGTTGGTTACCTAGCCATGTTGGCATTTCTGGGAACACCATGGCTGATCTTGCTGCTAAAGAAGTGGGACACCCAAGTAGGTATTAATACATTTCATGAAATAAAACCCCATATCGGTTAAACCTACATGAGTTGTCAGTCCAGATTTAAAGAGGTCATCATACGACGATGTCGTATTGGCCACACAAGATACACTCATACATACCTATTGAAAGGTGAGGATCCTCCGTTTTGCATCCCTTGTGATGAAAGAATCACAGTCAAGCTTGACTGTGTTGAATATTCCATCACAAGGGATAACTATTTTAAATCACGAACTATGAAGAATCTTTTAATAATGTCAGTTCTCATTTAATTATTGCTTTTAAAAAGAGTTATATTTGTGTAAATGATTTGTAAATAGCTAAATATCTTATGACTTGAAGTTTGAATTAGTAACTTAGATTGTTAGTGGCCCTCGAGGGGGGTTAAAGTACTGTAAAATTATTGTCCCATTGAGAGGGTACGTAAGTCCCGAAACATTCAAAGTAAATTTCCAACTTTCCGTTTTTAATCGTAGAATATGTGTAATTTTAATGTATGGCTAGATGTATCTAAATTGCTGACAGCTGAAGGGATGGTGCAAATCCAGCTAGGACCCATGTAGTAAGCAATATGTACTGTAAGTCCCCATGGTCCCTAGCATGGTGATCTACCTTCAGTTGTTGGCGATCTAGAGCCTGTTTTTATTTTGTATTGTCATTTATAGGTAAAATATTTTTGATTTAATTACTAGTCTTAAATTTAATCTGGTTATTTTACTGTCCTTCGTTGACAGGTGTTTTATAAAGTAATTGTGTTTATTGTTAATTTATAATTTATAATAAGTCACAATATGGCTGCCATATTGCCGATTTGACTATACATTTTAACTCACTCACTTGGGTGATAACCAAACCAACGGGCACGCATTGGTGCCGACAGACCAACAAACAGGAGGCACACATGTGAAAGGCAACAACAAATTATGGCTCTTTAGACCATCAAACTGACCAGTGGTTGAGCCGCTATAACTGGTGGTTCCTTATTTCAAAGCCCTTGTTCCCTATAACGTTATGCCACTTACCTGAGCTTGTTGAAGATGAGATGACAAGTTCCGTAGATTCTGGTACTTATATAAGCCTGGTCTTCTGACGCCACCTGTTGTGGAAGATTTATTTCCCCAGAAACATCCGGCACAGTCTGGCCCCATTCTGCGTCGTTCCTGGTACACCATGTGTAGATGTACATCCGTCAGCGTGGTGATTCGCTGATTTATGTGTGCTGGAATGGACATGGTCTTATCTTGCCATCCGTTTAACCAAGATTACACACATTCGTTTTGATAAAGTAGGCAGGGGTTGAAACTATATTCTACAAATTCCACAAAACTGTCTCCACACAGATTTCAAAAAATCATAATCTGGATCTCGTTCCACAAAGCGATACTATCGTTACGACTACATTAAGTATGGGAGTTACGATCACCTTAACGCTACGATCATTGCAAGTCTATGTTTGAGTATAGGAGGTACGATCATTTTCAGTTATATCACAGCATTGTTTTATGTTTTATTCCTATCTCTGTAAACAGGGTTGTTCAATCACACATATATACACACCAATTTTGCATGACAAATAAGTTAATGCACAAAAAGAGAATTTAACACCATTTCGACACCTTATGAAACAATCAATTCGAGATTTCCTTAGAATGTGCGATATTTGGATGCGCGATATGCGCAGTCAGTCTTTGAAATAAAACACCCTCCTGGGCACATGTACATCTCACACCTAGCCCAGTGTGATCAATGGACTGTATATATGGAAAGCAAAATACACTTGAAAGTCGTGGCTGTTTAACTCCAATACACAAGACCAGCGGATGGGACACAACGACTTTTCGGCGCAAATTGTGGCAGGCTCTTTGCGGAAATTACGTAACTGAACGCGGAGATACACTTAACGTCATCGTTCCGCTCCGTGACCTCGTCTTTGCGAGCTACACTGGAAATACTCAACCGAATGATGAAATTGGAAATGAGGAGGAAGAAACCAGCTAAATCAACATGTGGATGACAACACAATAACTTGACAATCTCTCATGAACTCGTATGGCAATGCAATATCTGTTGAGACCATGATAATTTCAACAACGGAGAGAGTTACATGGATATACAACTTCTTTATTATGATGTAAGCGGCGTTCGGAGGTGTACCCCAGCAGGCAGCAGTGGGTTACCTGGGATAAGAGGACACACATGAATGAGCGTGCAGGGCAGGTTATTCCGTGTGTAATATGGTCCAAAGGTATTTTGGCTGCCCATAAAATTGACGCTGTGACTTCATTCATTCATTTATTTCAACATACATATTATCATCATCAATCTCATAAACATTATTTTGAAATACAACCATTAGGCAGTATTAGCACTACCATCAGGATAAAACATACATTGTTACAAAATATCCCATTATACACAATATCACAAGCATACATCATTATTCATGGTCCCACAAGGTGAGACACACCGTAAGCAAGTGGAGTCTCGACACCATCTTGCAGCAGTCTATCCTCGCGGTCTAGCCGTTCTTCAAGCTGGCGATATTTATTCTTCTTAGGTCTCACACAACCGCCACCCTGCAACTGCATCAATGTTATTTCTGTGTAGTTCTGTTGTGACCTTATCAGATTGATATGTCAACGAGATAAGTGATGTGTTCAGTTTAAACATAACATCAATCATTGATTTAATCACTTACTCGTATTAGTGTCAGTTCAGGTGAACTGTGTTCACGAGCTGAGCGCAGTGGTGAGGTGAACTGTGTTCACCAGCTCAGGGGTAACTAAAAAAGTGTTGTTTGAAGAGATAAGAATGGTTCAGTGAGCTGAAACCTTTAAACAATATCTGCTGGCAAACTGGGACACCCCGTTTCGGCGTAGCTGCTAAAACCGTTATCATGCAGTGAGTGAGTGAGTTTTACGCCGCACTCAGCAATATTCCAGCTGTATGGCGGCGTCATCACGCAAGTGATGTCTACTGGAAATAGTCCCGTAAGTTAGACCTTTGGGTCGAGGTAACAATCCTTGGATGTTTGATGTTGTGACGACGGTGTTGTTTTAAGGGAATAGGACACTAGCTTTCCACCAAATGTAAAATGTGTTAACTCAGTTCACTCAGGAAACGAAATAAAACACGTGTACCAGAATGTGAGTGAATTTGCCAGTTATGGCAAATGCACAATTAGACTTCAAAGTTTTCTCTACATTTCGTGGTGGAAGATACCTTTGTGTAAATGGTTATATGTTCATAGTGAAAAGAAGAAAAGGGGAGAATGGATCTCGTGAAAATGCATGCAGAAAGACTGCATACAGATCAACACTCTCAACTGTCTTACGACATAGTTTCTAAAATACCAAGAGACCACAACCACGGACCTGTACATAACGAAGTCAATCTTTTCGGCTGTAGCCAAAATATTGACAATTATTAAAAAGTTAAAAGGTAAAAGCAAACTCAATCTTGAATATATTGTGTATTCCTCATTGCCTAATGTAAAGACTACATATTATTATTATTATGGATATTTTAATGTATAGTTTAAACTTGTTTTCTTCAAAGTTATCATGACGGGATTGGCAAACAAGCATAAATATGTATGTCAATGCTGCTCCATAACACTATCCACAAGGGCAATATTGAAAAAATAATGCATGCATCTTACTGTCTGGTGTCCTCCGATCAGTTAGACGTCCCATTTGTAAGACACGTTAAATCAACAAAGTTATGGTTGGATGCACTCACGTTCACTGCACTGTTACCTTTATTGGGTAATGGATTGATCCAAAGTTATGTGCATAAGAGCATATTAAGCGATATAATTAATAGGGCCGTAATGATGCATTAAAATATCGATGAATTGCAATGATTCTGAAAGCAATTAATCGATGGTAGAAATGAAAAATATGGATGCATCGATAGTATGTTTGACTATGCAAACTTGCAGCTTCATTGAGTTTATGGTTTAACTGTTTACTCGATCTTGGTTACAAGTTTCTTGTCAGTTATTGATAGGGGAGTAGAGGAAGCCCAACAGCCAGTCGTATCCAACTCTGTACCTCTGGGAGTAACTCAATTAGTTACATGGGAAATCTATAATCCTGTTTTGATCAAAGTGAACATTATTATGAACACAAAGTGGGAGAAGTCATGCTCCTGATTTGATCAAAGTGAACATTATGAACACAAACTGTGTGAAGCCGAAGTCAATAAACATTAGTATTCTGAGCAAGGTATTTCTGCATAAAAGTATGCTTGTCGTCAAGGGCGACTAACTGGATCGGGTGGTCAGTGTTGCTGACTTGGTTGAGACATGCCATCGTATTCCAATTGCTTGGATCGATGCTCATGCTTTGATCACTAAATTGTCTGTTTCAGACTCGATTATTTTAAAGTAGCGTGAATATTGCTGATTGCGACGTTAAGCAATAAACCAAGCAAACTGCTGTGAAGAAGCTCAGAGGTTATTATTCAAAGTTTCTATGTGTATTTTAGAAATATATTTGTTTTACAACACAGTAGGGGTCAGTATTCATGTGTCGGATCAAACATGTATTTTATAGGTGATTCAGTATAGCTAAACGCTACTGAACTAATGATGAATCTCGGCCACTTGAGTCAGGACCGGACAGAAGCCTGGTGCTAATGTTGGTGTTTGTTGTTGTAGTACGTCACGTGACTGATTGTGTTGATGTTATAACAGATATATACAACAGATGAGACACTGGTTAAAAGTGGCATAAACATGTTTATTAGAAATATATCTCTGTGTTCTGTGACTGTGTTCCACTCCCAGCTCCGGGAAACCTGGAAATACAACATAGACACGGATACAGATTCAGCATGATATGACGTCTATCTCATGTAAGCAGGCTTTATCACCCATTCGTCTGAGGTGTTGCACTGTGCTGTGCAAGTCTGTGTCCTTCACCTTGGACACGATTGGCTGTTAGAAGGTAAACCTTTCAAAACTTGCGCTGTTGCACTCACACCCTAAATATATCCGTTTCACCTATACATCGTGACTAAAAATTGCCACGAGAATATATAAACCAATATTTGACAGGAAACTTGATTGACTGGAAACGTACAGTCGCGTGTGTTTGCAGAATTACTAACTTACTCTAAGCTTGAGTTCATCACTTGCCAACCACAGCCCCGACTGCCTTGTTTGTCAAAGCCGTCACTACCGCCCCCTCCACATTGTGTCCGACCTGGTGTGCTGCGTTCTCCACCTCGTGTTTGAGATCACTCCAGAAGCCCCGTTTATCAGCGGAGTTCTCTCTGCCCAGTGCCCCGACTGCAGCGTTTGTCAAATCCGTCACTGCCGCCCCTGCACATTGTGTCCGACCTGGTGTGCTGCGTTCTCCACCTCGTGTTTGAGATCACTCCAGAAGCCCCGTTTATCAGCGGAGAGTTCTCTCTTGCCCAGTGCCCCGACTGCAGCGTTTGTCAAATCCGTCACTGCCGCCCCTGCACATTCCTCTAATGACAAGGATAGTCACCTCTAACGACAAGGATTGTCGCCTCTAACGACAAGGATAGTCGGCTCGAACGGGAAACTTAGTCGCCTCTGACGACGAACATAGTCACCTCTAACGACAAGCATACTCACCTCTAACGACGAGCATAGTCGACTCTAACAACGAGCATACTCACCTCTAACGACGAGCATATACGACTCTAGCGACAAGCATTGTCGACTCTGACGACGAGCACAGTCACCTCTAACGACAAACATACTCACCTCTAACAACGAGCACAGTCGCCTCTAACGACAAGCATAGTCAACTATAACGACGAGCATAGTCACTTCTAACGACAAGCATAGTCACCTCTAACAACGAGCATACTCACCTCTAACGACGAGCATACTCACCTCTAACGACGAGCATACTCACCTCTATCGACGAGCATACTCACCTCTAACGACGAGCATACTCACCTCTATCGACGAGCATACTCACCTCTAACGACGAGCATACTCACCTCTAACGACGAGCATACTCGACTCTAAAGACGAGCACAGTCAACTATAACGACAAGCATTGTCACCTATAACGACAAGCATAGTCACCTATAACGACATACTCGACTCTCTATCGACAATCATAGTCGCCTATAACGACAAGCATAGTCACCTATAACGACAAGCATAGTCACCTATAACGACAAGTATAGTCAACTATAACGACGACCATACTCACCTCTAACGACAAACATAGTCCCATCTAACAAAAGGATAGTCGCCTCTAACGACAAGCATAATAGCCTCTAACGACATGCATAGTCGCCCTCACGACAAGCATAGTCGCCTCTAATGAGAAGCATAGTCGCCTCTAACGACAAGCATAGTCGCCTCTAACGAGAAGCATAGTTGCCTCTAACGACAAGCATAGTCGCCTCTAACGACAAGCATAGTCGCCTCTAACGAGAAGCATAGTCGCCTCTCACGACAAGCATAGTCGGCTCTAACGACAAGCATAGTCGCCAATAACGACAAGCATAGTCGCCTCTAACGACAAGCATAGTCGCCAATAATGACAACCATAGTCGCCGCTAACGACAAGCATGGTCGCCTCTAACAACAAGCAAAGTTGCCGCTAACGACAAGCATAGTCGTCTCTAACGACAAGCGTAATCTCCTCTAACAACAAGCATAGTCGTCTCTTACGACAAGCATAGTCGCCTCTAACGAGAAGCATAGTCAACTCTAACGAAAGCATAGTCACCTCTAACGACAAGCACAGTCGCCTCTAACGACAAGCACAGTCGCCTCTAACGACAAGGATAGTCGCCGCTAACGAGAAACTTAGTCGTCTCTAACGACACGCGTAGTCACCTCTAACGACAAGCATGTTCGCCTCTAACGACATGCATAGTCGCCTCTAACCAGAGTGGTTTCTGAAGATTATCCCGGATCTTCAGGGGTCGACATACCCTCATTTGTAGAGGTTGTACACCGGTTTGAAATATGCATAATTGTTTGTTGTTCATCTCCGTAATCGGCTTCAGCTGAACAACAGTGGTCTGTAAAACGTCACGTCTGGACCAGACAAACCAGTGATCGATATTATGAGCAAGGTACCGCACCACTCCACAAGAAACCACACTTTGCTACTTGAGTTAATGGTGACTATAAGGATCCTATAGGTTTGGTGGATTTGTTTCATAGCGGTTATGATTCCCCGTCGGCGTTAAACGTTGTTCATTATATCAATCACTAGATTGGCTGACACAGGCTCGCACATATACAGCCCGACGCCATGTAAATGTTTGTTGTTTTGTTTAAAGCCGAACTCAGGAATATCCCAGATAAATGGCGGCGGTCTGTAAATAATCGAGTCTGGACCAGAGAAACCAGAGATCAATATCATGAGCATCGATTGAAGCAATTAGGATGCGATGGCATGTGCTGTGTATTGCTGTGGAGTGCTTGAAGAATGTCAGCGAGCCTGACCACCCGATCGCCTCTTGCGACAAGCATGGGTTGCTGAAGATCAATTCTAACCCAGGTCTTCATGGGTCATCATGTAAATGTAGCTGGAACAAAAACAGGAGGCCTAAGAACGATATCTTGAACTGCCATTAGAGTTGTTTCTGTAAAATCCCCAGGTAACAAACATCACATTACATGTTGGAAGGTATTTCACTGACTAGAGCTATCTACCCCAATTACAGGGAACCCATGGGTTCATGTACCCTCCATGTTTGTTTATGTCCCCTGAGCCCGAAGCCCATAGGATTCCAGGACGGAGCTTCTTCCGAGATTAACATGTCAACAGGTGCTCATTCTGTAGCTCCTGACACTACGTCCTCCTTGTAGGCCTGAACGAGCAATCTGACAAGGCGTAATAGGGGCGTTTGTGACTGGACTTTTCTGAGACTTTTCTTATCAAAGTCAAAGTCAAGTCGGGTTGAATATATAATGAATGGGGTGTTATACGAATATCATGTTCACTTGGGAGCCCTAAGGGGCGGTGGGGTAGCTTAGTGGTTAGAGCGTTCGCTCGTCACGCCGAAGACCCTGCTTCGATTCCCCACATGGGTACAATGCGTAAAGCCCATTTCTGGTGTCTCCCCGCCGTGAAAATCCGGGAATATTGCTAAAAGCGGCGTAAAACCATACTCACTCACTCACTCACTTGAGAGCCCACGCTTTTCATTTCCGAAGGAACAGAACATGACACAGAGTGCACATAGTCGATATACGCCGTCGTAGATACTCTAATACCTATAACGGGTATCAAGATATACAAAGAAGGCATTATACGCAAACCGGTTCGAGCAAGAGTTAGTCAGTGAGTGAGTTTAGTTTTACGCCGCACTCAGCAAAATTCCAGCTTTATGGCGGCGGTCTGTAAATAATCGAGTCTGGACCAGACAATCCAGTGATCAACAGCATGAGCATCGATCTGCGCAATTGGGAACCGATGACATGTTTCAACCAAGTCAGCGAGCCTGACCACCCGATCCCGAGTCGCCTCTTACGACAAGCATGGGTTACTGAAGATCAATATTCTAACCCGGACCTTCACGGGTCTGACGCAGAGTGCACAACAACATGGGTAAATGTGCACCCTTCACAATCACATCCTCTTTTAATGATCTGATGACGAACTACAGGTGAGTGAGTATGGTTTACGCCGCTTTTAGCAATATTCCAGCAATATCACGGCGGGGACACCAGAAATGGGCTTCACACATTGTGCCAATGTGGGATTCGAATCCGGGTCTTCGGCGTGACGAGCGAACGCTTTAACCACTAGGCTACCCCACTGCCCCGATGAGGAACTACAAGAGTGGCCGCTAAAATACGGTGTGTAGAGTTGTCGCCCTTAATTGTAAGGGATTTGCTGACCGTAGGGTCGATTTCCAGGTTCTAATTATCTTCATGTCGGCATTATAGATGTGCATGTGGTTTGTAAGGGTTATCTTGTGAGATTGTAGTACACTGTGTGAAACAGATTCTCTGTTTATATTTTAAAGGGTCACTGGTCGCCCAGTTGGATATAGCAAGACAACTAGAGTTGTGTCCGTGTTGACTTGTGTCTCAGGCGTGTTCTTGCAAACCATAAACAATGTAATGTGTGTGTGTGTGTGTGTGTGTGTGTGTGTGTGTGTTTGTTGTCGTGTGTGTGTTGATTTTAAGGGTTTATCTTTCTTTCTTTCTTTCTTCGTGTGTGTGTTGATTTTAAGGGTTTATCTTTCTTTCTTTCTTTCTTGTGTGTGTGTGTGTGTGCGTGCCTGCTTGAAAACATTCCAATGACACAAACTTAGTAGCATAGCATTTTATTGATCAAATACATCATAATCAGCATCTTATATATCTATACGGTAAACTATATCGTCACATCCGAGTAAATGGTAGAACCTCAATACAAAAGGTTCCTGGAGTTTCACACACACTCATGTTTCATAATTTATTTTCACTTATATAAAAATGCTTGTAATAAAGGCTATTTCTGGCAAGCTTGTGTTGAAAGCGCTTTGGGTTCGAAATGTTGAAGTGTCGAGATGTTGAAGTGTCGTCGAAGTGTCGCAACTAGGTCAGCACATCAGGGCGGCACATGGACACGGTGAACTGTGAAGAAAGAGAACATATATTCTAGTGGATTATACAGCCAGGTGTGTACATATACACTGTCTAGTGAATGATGTATCTTTCATTGTATATTAG
The DNA here is from genome assembly GCF_003918875.1 of Haliotis rubra. NCBI lineage: Eukaryota > Metazoa > Mollusca > Gastropoda > Lepetellida > Haliotidae > Haliotis > Haliotis rubra. The sequence continues at coordinate 16,272 of NW_025766402.1, forward strand.
TGTGTTTATGTGTTTCAGGATGGCAACTGTAACTGCTCCTCTCCCCGTACTCTCCCTCCTCCAACTATTACTGGTACTACTGTTGCCACTACCACTACTACTGCTGCTGCTGTTACTACTACTGCTGCTACCAGTACTACTACAACTACTAATACTACCACCACCATCACTACTACTTCTACTACTGCTGCTACCACCACCACTACTACTACTACTGCTGCTACTACTACTACTACTACTACTACTACTACTACTACTACTACTACTACTACTACTACTAACACTACTACTACCACCACCACCACTACTACTACTAACATACAACTACTGCTACTGCTGCTACTCCTACTACTACTCCACTACTACTACTACTACTGCTGCTGCTACTACTACTACCACCACCACCACCACTACTACTACTACCACTACTACTACTACTGCTGCTGCTACTACTACTGCTGCTACCACCACCACTACTACTACTACTACCACCACCACCACCACCACCACCACCACCACCACCACACAATTACTGCTAATACTACTACTACTGCTGCTGCTGCTGCTACTACTACTACTACTACTGCTACTACTACTACAACTACTACTACTACCACCACGACTTCTAGTACTAATGCTGATACTACAACTACCGCCACTACGTCTCGTACTGCGCCTCCGTGATGTAGTGGTTAGAGCGTCCGCCCGGAGAGCGGAAGGTCGCGGGTTCGATCCCCGACCGCGTCATACCAAAAGACGTTAAAATATGGTACGTGTTGGTCCCTGCCTGGTGCTCGGCATTAATGGGTACAACAAGGACTGGTCGGCTCGGAGTCAGTATAATGTGTCTGAGTGGGGCATTCATGCTTCACTGCGGTATGGTATCTCAGTGGGCTAGCACTATATAACCAGCTTCAGTCTGGGCTAGTACAAGCAGCCGCACATACACATCATCATCATATCATCATCATCATAATAATAATAATAATAATGTGTCCATTTATATAGCGCCAAACTCCACACTAGGTATGCTCATAGCGCTAACAATCAAGGCACAGCACATTATTACCCCGGATAACCCAAGCTGCCTGTTAGGCGCTAGAAGGTTATAGTCATATGACTTTTTCAACCGGGTACCCATTTTCCTGCTGGGTGAACAGAGACAATTTTGAACAAACTCACTTGCCTAAGGTGAGACCACATGTGTCACTTGTGCTTCGTTGTGGGGCAGGACTCAAGTCCTAGAAACTCTCAGGAGTCAAACTGCCAAACACGGTCACCCATCCAAGGACTCTCCGAGCTCGACGCTGCTTAACTTCACCGATTTGTGACCTGAGCTTTGAGCACAGGACCACACGCATGCACGTCGTCATATGAGCGAAATATTCTCAAGCACGACATTAAACCCAATTTAATTTCACCTCACCTCACCTCACTGCTGCTACTACTACTACTACTCCTACTTCACTACTACTACAACTACTACAAATGGGTACTATGTTTTACCATATGTCAACGAAGATCTCAGCTACCTACTCATCAATTGTATGTCGGAATGGAAAAAGCGAGATCAAACCACAATTATCAAAAATATATAAAGAATCTCACCCGAGTGTCTTTTGATATCAAATATATCACTACAAGTTGATAAAGTTACAAATAACCGAGGATATTGTTTATTTTTATCAACGAGTGTTGATATATTTGATATCAGAAGACACGAGGGTGAGATTCTATTTATCACTAAAATCACTCTTCATTAGTTTTCAGTGAAAAATGTACATCTTTGAACACGGTACTGCCATTAGACTTGCAGTGCAGCGATGTCATAACATTGTGACGTCATCAAGTTTATGATGTCATAGCATTGTGAGTCATGTAATTTATGACGTCAGGACATTGTACAAAAACTACTGTCATAGCGATATCTCCTAGGAGATGTCATTTGATCTCATACAAGCTCCTGTGGACCACAGTTTCGGATGATAAATAGTTTTCCGTCTCAGAAAACACGTTCTCCAGCTATTCTATTTGTGGTGTCTGTTACCAATGCATAAGTGAGTATGCGCCGCTTTTAGCAATAATCCAGCAATATCACCAGAAATGCGGGTCGCGGTGGGCGTGCTGGCTAAGGCGCCAGGCTTATGATCCAGCGAGATTGAGGAGCCGGGATCGAGCCCACCTTTGACCTGTGAAAACCTTAGAGTCAACTTTGTGTGCAGACTCTTTCCGTGTTGTCACAACCCCCAGTGTACAGTACACAGCCCTGCGCAATTAATAGAATCCACTAATCCGTTGGTATATGACCAGATGGTGGCCACATGAATACGTACAAACACCTAGTTGCGGGTACAGCAACGTGCAGTAAACTTGGACAAAGTACTGTGACTATGTGTCCCAGTCCACCCAGCTGTGAATGGGTACCTCGTTAGGATGAGAAAGCAACAATAACTCGGTGCGCCTAGTGGCAGCAAGAGTTGTATATATACTCCCAGGAGTGGATATGTGAGCTATATCAAAAATATACTATAATATAAAATAAATAATAATAAATAATAATAAATGGGCTTCACACAGTAAACCCATGTCGAGAATGGAACCCGGGTCTTTGCCATGACGAGCGAATGCTTTAAAGATAAGGCTACCCTACAACTCCCCCCAATATACGACTTGCCATGCTGGTTTCAATGAGGTGGTATATGCAGTAGTAACGCCTCCAGTAAGCCCCAGCTTGTTGGCGACGTACAGTGATTTTATGGCGTAGTATCAACCAGGATGGTTTGTGAAGCGGCCCTAAAAGTTAATGTGTGGAATAAGAAATTGTTTGAGAGCTTTACGAAAAGAGTGAGCGAGTTGGGTTTAAGCCGCTTTTGCAACATTCTAGCAATATCACGTTTGGGGGGCAGCTGAAATATCACGGCGGAAGACACCAGAAATGGACTTCACACATTGTCCCCATGTGGGGAATCGAACCCGGGCCTTCTGCGTGACGAACGATCGCTTTAAGCACCAGATTGACATGAAAGAAACAAGCTGCCGACTGTATCCTCACCTCGTCTAGTTCACCTGTAAAGTCGTCATAGCCTGTCCCCCGTCCCACCTGCATGGCGCAATGACTCCTGGCAATGTCACCTGGACCAAAAACAAAGTGATCATTAGATAATTACAATGTTTCTTATCATCACGGAGTTTTACCAGAGTCATTATATTCTGCACTGCATTTTAATTACTTTGTAGCAGTATGTATGTTCTGATAAATCTACTTAATCATATAATACAATTATTGATTGGAAAACATTTATTATATTTTTAATTCTTATTTTCTTTCGTTTTTGTTTCACACTGAATGCTTCAGATTTACTGGGTTGCTTCTTTTTCAGTAAGGAAATCGACATATAAGAAACATTGGTGGTTTGTCTGTGATTGAAATAGTTTACCTGGACAGGAAATGGTTCTCGTCTTGGCACCAACTGTGGCTGTCATGTAACCCCCGTCAACGGTCAGACTGCAGGCAGTCATTGACCGGCCCCTGGGACCCGCGACAAACTGGAAGAGGACAATACCATTCCATCACAATCAAAGATCAATTTTACATTTAGATTTTAACGCCGCCTTGAACAGTAGTAGAATGCTAAAATCGGCGTAAAACAAAACCTACTACAATGTAAGAACGCAGTGTACTTACTTGGTATGGCAGCGTGATGTTACAGTTTTGGGTATTTTTGGTCAATACAGTGAACTGAACCGTCGACGATGTCTGTGTGATGTAGATGCTCCCCTGTCGACCACAGTCTGCGTTGCTGACGATAGCCTGTGCTCTTTTGCTCTCTCCACCCCTCCGAAGTAAGAAGGATATTACAAGGGTGCTGCCGAAGTCAACGTTGGAGAAACGCAGAATTCGGAGGCCGGAGTCGCGAGTGAAGACGGCAACGCCGTCGGTGATGTTGACGCCCTCATTCTGTATGTGGATGTGGTTTCCGGAGTGGTCTTCGAGGTCATTGTCGCAAGGGAGGTACACTTCCGGTTGGCACACCGGATTAGCTGTAATGCAATACCATAATATACTAGTGATTGTCCTGTATCCGGGTTTGAAATGATAATGTCATACCTTAATTTGCATTCGTTGACTTAACAGGTTTACTGGTAATTTAAAGCATTTTGACGTCATACTGGTTGGTTTCGACAAGTCGACAACTTAATAAACACAAACTATAGTGGACTTGAACACGTGATCATGTTCAACTAGTTACTGTGAGTTGTTGCCTGGAGTGATTTTAATATTTGTAGAAAATAGTTTTCTCAGATTGACTCACCTGCACAGGTGCTACAGTGACTTTGGCCAGTACACAATCACACGGAAGACGGAACTCGGTTCCCGGAGGACAGGGTCTGTTCACCCAACCGTGACCACTCACGAACTCGTCGTAACGAGCCTTGTTTCCGGCGACCTCCCTACACTTGGAAGTAGTTGCTGCTGCTGCTGTTGTTGTTGTAGTCTCTGTAACGTGAAAGACTACATCAGAGTGGCTTCCTCACCGACACGCTGTTCATCATTATAGTCTGAACGTGGCACACCCTGAGACAATCCATATCATTTTGTAACCTCAGGCCAAACTCACCCAGCCAGAAAGAGGGAAGGCGAAAGTATAAAAGAAATATTTTCCACTGACTGAGTATCATTTCTTCGGAAGCGAATTTTCAGAAATATAGCTGAAGAAAGACCACACTGAGTGAGTGAGTGAGTGTGTTTAGTTTGATGCCGCTTTTAGAAAAGCTACTCAGTCTGGGGAAACTCTTTTGTTTTATATATCTCTCTTTCGGGTTGGGTGGGGGGGACTGTGAGGTAGCCTAGTGGTTTAAGCGTTCGCTCGTCACGCCGAAGACAAGGATTCGATTCCCCACGTGGGCACAATGTGTGAAGCTGGGGTAGTGATAAAAGCATAGTCACTCGCCACTCGTCTACCACCGCTTATAACACTTATTTTAAAATATTGAAATGTTGATAGATGTCAAAATGAGTAACATCCATATGTATTGTAAATACTACTACTACTACTAATAATAATAGTGCATTTATATAGCGCTATTCCCAAACATAAGGATGCTCAAAGCGCACAAACATGGTTTGATGATTATTAAGTTCTAGTAAGGATTTAAAGGATGACAACGTTTGAGAGTCTTTGAGTTCTTGGGGCAGATTATTCCACTCAGTTGCTGCGGCATATGCAAATGATCTGTGACCGTAGCGGACAGTGTTTGTATTTGGGACAACAAGGAGAGACTTGGTCTTGAACATGCTGAAATCTGTTGATCAGATTTGGGAGCGTTAATCAAGAGGCAGTTACAGTAATCAAGACGTGAGATGACGAGAGAGATAATGAGGGTTATAGTAGCACTGGTGGTAAGGTGTTTTCTGATACAACTGATGTTCCTTAGGATGAAAAAGCAAGTTCTGGAGATATTGCTGACGTGGGCCTCCATAGTTAGTTGGGAGTCAAATGTGACTCCAAGGTTCCTGGCTGAGCTGGCAAGAGGAAATACTTACCAGGAACGGAAACATCCACGGTGTCACAACGACACATGGAACCAACTGTTGTAGGCGCTACAACAATGGTGTGGACATCAGGAATATCTGACTTGTGAATCATATCGGTGAGAATGGCTTTACGTCGAGGTATTTAGTATATTTCTTAAATTGTGTTTGCTACCTCAAATGGATTACGTTTCTCATTCACGATTACTGCCTATCGTAATTTTATGAGGAGGTTGATTGTTTGTTTGTGTTTTGTTTAACGCCACACTCAGCAATATTCCAGCTATATGGTAGCGGTCTGTAAATAATCGAGTCTGGACCAGACAATCCAGTGATCAACATCATCACCATCAATTTACGCAATTGGGAAACGATGACATGTGTCAACCAAGTCAGCGAGCCTGACAATCCGATCCCGTTTGTCGCCTCTTACGACAAGCATGGGTTGCTGAAGATCAATATTCTAACCCGGATCTTCACGTGTCCGTCCAGCCCCCTACCCCCACCCAACCCAACCAAGTTTGTATAGAAGAGGAAGTCCGCATGACGACTTTCCCTTGCTTTAGGGGTAAACCCTTGACAAATCGGACACCCCTGATCGTCATGAGATTCTTCAGCAAGGCATTGGTTCCTGAAAGCCAATTCTAACCCAGATCTTCACGGGCCTAAGAAGAGGACAAGATTCGTGCACATATGGTAACAGGCATGTGAGATACTGAATAAACTGCAGGGACACCTTGGTGTAACTGCGCGGGTGGGTTTTGTAAGGGGGTGGGTTTTGTAAAGGGGTGGGTTTTGTAAGGGGAACGTAACTGAGTCAGGCCTCTCATGTTCTATATTCAGTAAAAGTGGGGATCGTAACCGGGTCTAATCCACGGAAAGCGGATCCTGACACAGTTAAGGGGCGCAAGCACTTGAACATCAAATTACCTGGAAATGAGAAACTGCATGAAACAGAACTTGCAAGTTGACAGCTGAGGAGGTTCTGATCCCAGAGCGTTCCAGGGGCACAAGGCATGATGTAATAAGTGTTCTTCAAACACTGTACGTATTTCGAACAGTCCAAGGGGTAAGGCATGTACCCGATACCGTTATCATAAACACAGCCATCACACAGGTCACCTGGAACTGAGGAACAAGCGCACCATACAAAAAGGTGAGAATTTAATTGGCGTTGATTGATAATGGCCACACTTAAACCCTTTACAAGACACACCGCTCACGAAAGTAATAAGTTCTTGCATGATCTGTTAATTTTTAACTATAGATGACTTTCACTTTGGGGATAAATGTTTTGGTTAGATCGTCACAATATACTTTTGTAAAATCCTTGAAGTTAATGATCACGACTTTTGGTCAGGGATGTAATCCTTAACATTATAGATACATGCTAGGTTGAATACAGAAGGACTGAATGTTGAATTACAAACAAGCGTGTGTTTGGATGTTGTTGTACTCCCCTGTTGGGAGTGCCAAGGTAGACCCGATATATTTCCAAGACCAGCTGTGTCCAGCCTCGATGACACATAATCAGATGACACAGATGCTACCAACTATTCATAGTTCACTCTCTCAACGGATGACTTCGAGCTGAATAGAACCTTACCTGGACAGCCAGCAGCGTCGCATGCCTCTGAAACCGTCTCTGTGTTCGAGCCTTGACAATCCAGTCCACTGTTACTGGGAGGTGGGTTGGTGCAGGTCCTGGTCCTAGTGATGGTTCTTGATCCCCCTCCACAAGATACGGAACACGGGGTTGAAGTTTCCTTCCATTCACTCCAGTTTCCGTTCACTGTAACAACATATTTTTCGCGTCATTGTCTAAAAGATAAACGTATGTTTATAATCCTTGATTAATGATGGTGTACGTCAATATTCATATGATTCAGTACATGTGTTTCGTCTTACATACATGGTGTCAAGCTGAATAGAACCTTACCTGGACATCCACCATCGTTGCATGCCTCGAAACCGTCTCTGTGTTCGAGCCTTGACAATCCAGTCCACCGTTACTGGGAGGTGGGTTGGTGCAGGTCCTGGTCCTAGTGATGGTTCTTGATCCCCTCCACAAGATACGGAACACGGGGTTGAAGTTTCCACCCATTCACTCCAGTTTCCGTTCACTGTAACAACATATTTTTCGCGTCATTGTCTAAAAGATAAACGTATGTTTATAATCCTTGATTAATGATGGTGTACGCCAATATTCATATGATTCAGTACATGTGTTTCGTCTTACATACATGGTGTCAAGCTGAATAGAACCTTACCTGGACATCCACCATCGTTGCATGCCTCTGAAACCGTCTCTGTGTTCGAGCCTTGACAATCCAGTCCACCGTTACTGGGAGGTGGGTTGGTGCAGGTCCTGGTCCTAGTGATGGTTCTTGATCCCCCTCCACAAGATACGGAACACGGGGTTGAAGTTTCCACCCATTCACTCCAGTTTCCGTTCACTGTAACAACATATTTTTCGCGTCATTGTCTAAAAGATAAACGTATGTTTATAATCCTTGATTAATGATGGTGTACGTCAATATTCATATGATTCAGTACATGTGTTTCGTCTTACATACATGGTGTCAAGCTGAATAGAACCTTACCTGGACATCCACCATCGTTGCATGCCTCTGAAACCGTCTCTGTGTTCGAGCCTTGACAATCCAGTCCACCGTTACTGGGAGGTGGGTTGGTGCAGGTCCTGGTCCTAGTGATGGTTCTTGATCCCCCTCCACAAGATACGGAACACGCAGTTGAAGTTTCCACCCATTCACTCCAGTTTCCGTTCACTGTAACAACATATTTTTCGCGTCATTGTCTAAAAGATAAACGTATGTTTATAATCCTTGATTAATGATGGTGTACGTCAATATTCATATGATTCAGTACATGTGTTTCGTCTTACATACATGGTGTCAAGCTGAATAGAACCTTACCTGGACATCCACCATCGTTGCATGCCTCTGAAACCGTCTCTGTGTTCGAGCCTTGACAATCCAGTCCACCGTTACTGGGAGGTGGGTTGGTGCAGGTCCTGGTCCTAGTGATGGTTCTTGATCCCCCTCCACAAGAAACGGAACAACTCCCGGTTGTAACATTCCACTCAGACCAATTACCGTCAACTGAAACAATATTCTTATTTACGTCTTTGTCTAAGAGCCAAATGTGTTATGGTTACATAACACATTGTCAACGTGTGGACTTGTAATTATATATTTCTGTAGGATATACCCTCAAAATACTGTTAAAGATTGTCTTACCGAAATTATCAAGCACAGTGTTTGTAAAATATTTTCGAATTTACTGAAAACTTGAAGTGGAAAGAGAGCGTTGTTGGTACTTACCTTTGCAGACTTTCTGAACAAGGGATAAAACGCTGTTTAGAAGTTCATCAAAATTCTTCAGCTCCAAGACATTTTCCGGCACAGAGGCGATGCCTTGAAGTTCTGTTTGGTTGATGGAATGTCCGACCCCGACAGCAAACATTTTGATACCTGCGTTTCTGGCAGCCGCTGCAGCTGTTTGGGTTTCTGCAGGCTTCTTAGATCGCCCGTCGGTTATGACGATGCCGACTTGAGGAACATCATCCCGGCCCTGTGTTCGCATCATCGAAGTCATACTCTGAATACCAAGGTGGGTGGCTGTCCCGTCCTTTGGGTGGACAAACCTAAGGATTTGTGACTTCAGCGTTTTTTGATTACTGGTAAGTGGGGCAGTTGCAGAAACAGTCGAGCTATACACAACAACCCCAAACATCGGTCCGGTACTTTTCAGACCGAGAGTTTCTGATATTTTTATTAGGACATCCTTTAGTTTGAGAAAATCGCCATCAATGATACTGTCGGACCCGTCAACAACGGCAACAACGTCGAGCAGGTTCTTGCACCCTTTGGAAAAAATATTCAGAAATATGAATGGATAGAACATTACTTCTCACGAATCATTTACATGGGTGCTCTGAAGGCTCCAGTCGTCATCGTTAATGGGACTGTTTAATATTTCTCCCTAAATTGGGCAACGCACGACTTTTACTTTTATCAAGATGTCCCCTCAAATATAAATAAACCGTTTTGGTAGCAGATAAATATCTCATGAACACCGGGTGTCATCGCTGATTTTCAGTGATCTATTCATATAATACCGACCTGTGGAATTTGTTTCGGCGCATAAGCCAGGTTTTGATATTACGCTATTTGTCTCTCATTTGAGACTGATCAAATTGATATTCCTAAGGTTTCAGTCTGTTCTGACACAGCAGCTTCCGGGAACAAAGGACTTTCGAGAACAAAAGACTAAAGACAATAGGAGCTAAAAGAGCACTAACATTCCATGGCATCTAAACGAATGAGAACTCACTTGGTGACATTCCTTGACACCCTCCATTGTTGATGAACAGTGCAAGGGACAACAGCAACACAGGAGTTGTCCACTTCATTGTTGCCATCATCGACATTGACAACACAATATGAAGTCAAGATGTTTTCGCTGAAAAAGTGAACAGCTACCTAAGAGAAAGTAAGAGAAAGTATGTCCTTCACACATTGTACCTATGTTGAGAATCAAACGTTGAGAAACGAACCCCAACCATTGGCGTGACGAGATAACACCTTATTCACTGGGCTACCCAACGTCATATTCGTGTGTGGATGTTACTCCTAGAGATGAACACCATGTCAAAAATACCAAGTTCTGTCGTGACCAGATTTAAACAGCAGTCAACAACAGCCAGTGAGCTTTCAAGATGGTTTTGTACTAGAATTGTATGCCTTTGTGTCCATGGCAAGGGAAGACTTGATCGTTCGAGAAATTTCTGGATTTGGCAATTTCTCGAGGCTTGCTGTCAATATATAGGAGCGACATATTTGTGATTTGAGGCTTACCTAGGCTCTACCTAGCTTACCTAGGCTCTACCTAACTTACCTAGGCTCTACCTAGCTTGCTCAAATTTACGAGGCAAATGTAGTTTTGATACATTTCGTTCATTGAGTTCTGGATGGTGTGCTGAATTCTGATTTATTCACACATAAACCACAGTGCTCACATACTCATATTCATGTTTCTCTATAAGTTTAAACGAGAATAATAAATGATAATATACAGAGTTTAAAATACTGTGCAGGTAATTCATGTTGATCGTCATTTTAGCCCAATATGTTATTGGAGGAGCTGTCTCAGAGTTTCATGTTAGCGTCAGGACCAATACCAACAACACTATCTACATCATGATCCTGAAGTTTTATCACAGGTTCAGTTAAATAGTTGTATATGTTACATAATGTCGCCTACCTGTGGTGAGATCTCTTCGTGAAGTGCTTCTTAAAGTCAGCTATGCCAAGACTGAAGACTCTGGTTGGGTTGGGATGGCGATGGATGGTCTATATATACCAATGTACACTCCCACATACTCTATCAATCAATTCCTTGAAGTCTTCACAATGACGTCATGTTCGCAACTCATTGGCGGCCTCTCTTTTCAACTCAGTGGTATTTTGTTACTGGTTACCATTACCAAATTATCATATATGATTGTTGACTTTTGTTAAAGTTGCTATTTTAAGACTGAAAGCCGGATTTGGAGAGTGGGTGCTGTTTTGTTGAGAAACTACTCAAGCGGGTAGATCCTTATTCACTGACGAGGAGGAGGGGAAATGGGCGGGGCTTCAACATGGGGAGGAGTTCAATTGTGTTCCATCTACCACGTACCCGGATATCTGTCGGACGAGGCACCGTCAATTGGCAGCTATCGTTATCACGTCATACATCAAAATACAGCTGTTGTTGTGCAGGTAGGTGTCCATGTAATCCTACACTGAACAAGGGCGCTAAGCCGTGGCGACATGCAAGCTAGGGAGGTAGCATTAACTATGTGATTGGGACCTTCATGCAAAGAACCAGTGATCATAGGTTCACATAGTTTACCGCAAGAATCAGTCACTAGGCTGAACAAGTAGAAGGCGGATTTATACAAAGGAACCATGAGACTCACTGATTTATTCACACATAAACCTCAATACTCATAAACTCAATATGTACGTTTCTCTGTAAGTTTAATAATAAATAAGAGAATAATAAATGTTGATAAACACAAATTCTGCAGGTAATTGATGTGGATCCCTGCGTCAATTTAGACTCATGCGTTATATGAGCTGTCTCAATGTTTTCACGTGAGCTTTAGGACCAATATCAAACACACTATCTTTATCATGATCCAGAAGGTTTATCCTCCAATGTCATGGTTATTTATAAACACATGCTATGGTTTCGGAATCGTTCTCGAAATCTGATCTGAGGAGGTATCTTTGATTATGGAAATGTCGATTGTATTTGCATAGACAATAATATGATACGTGTAGATGCTACTGAGTGGTGATAGTTCCCGAACTGATTCAGTAATGTCGTTCCAGATTGAGTTATGTCGAGATGTGTCACAGAACGAATCACGAAGAACGGATTTGTCCTTTAGTAGCATTTATTTAGGAAGTTATTTCGTGAATATGAAATTCGCGTTCAATAATTGTTTATATTTGTTGAAAATATTTCTCCACATGAATTAGTGAAAGTGAAAATATAGGCATCCACCCATCCATCCATTCAGACACACAGAGATAGACACGCGTGCGCACGCACACATGCACACACAGACAAACTCATATGCACACACCGACATTATTTGTTGTTTATACAGTACAACCAGAAATTATTAAGTTAAAGATTGTAATGTTTTATATTTTTTTCACTCATTACTCACGTATTAATGTGAATATTAGCAGAACATAACTCCAGATTCAAAGACAGGTGAACAGTTAGTATTTTGTCAAGTCACCATGGGCAGCAATGCAGGCTTCAACGGGGCGGGGCATACTACTGATCAAAGAAGTTAGAAAGTCGTGGTCCATGCTGTCCCAATATCGGACCACCTCTTCTTTCATTTCAGCAAACTTTGTCAGATTTTTCTTATTGACACTTTCCTTCATAAGTCCCCAAACATTTTCTATTGGATTTAGGTCAGGGCTATAGCTTGGCCAATATAATAATGTCATATTTTGGGTCCGAAACCAAGCCTGTGAATGCTTTGAACGATGTTTTGGGTCGTTGTCCTGCTGGAAGATAAATTTTTTTCCATAGAACACGTGAGCAGATGGAAGTAAATGTCCCTCGAGAATGTCTGTGTACTGCTCACTGTTCATATTCCCTTCAAATACACAGAGGGGCGTTGCCCCTAACACAGATATGCCACCCCACACGTTAAATTTTGGACTGTACTTTGGGCGCTGATACGAAGGTTTTTCAGTTTGTTTGGTCCAGAATTTCAGTGTATTAGGAAACAGCCACACAGAACTTTTATCTGAGCAAATCACATGGTCCCAGTTAAAATGTCTATGCTGTAAGCACCAGTTCAACCTTCGCTCCTTTTGTTCAGGTTTCATGATCGGTGATGGAACCGCGACTTTTCTGCCAACCCATTCATGCAACTCAGTTCTAATTGTCTCCTTACACGCAGCCACAGTTCCTCTATCAATCCAAAAGAGATCTATCAAGCCTTGAAAGTTTCAGACACTAAACTCCTTCGTTTGTTTTAGAAACTATGGAAGAATACTGTTTTGAAAGCCGCCTAAAATGAATGACTGTCACCGACAGTCAGAAGAAATGTTTTTTCTATGGCGTAGTCTAACTGCCATAATCCATGTGAAATCAACTATTTTTCAAAAACACGATAAACAGTGGACAAATGGATGCCTGAACACTACTTTAAATCACTTTAGCTGATCTGGGGATGTCAAATGCTTGTTATAATACTCTAATATCTCTATTGGTGGCAAAATGGGTTGAATAAAATCAACTTCTATATCAAAGGGCTCAAGTCAACAATATCTCTTCAGACTTCAGTACAGATGCACTAAATCATCCATACTGAGGATCACTAAAAATGCCAAATTTTTTAGCTTCTGGTCCTCCTTCTGCTATTTGTGCAAGTGAACAGCATGAGAAACAAAGGGGATAACTCTTCACAAACAAATGTAACACTTCATATACATGTTTAGTTTTTGACCGTTTTTATATACATGTGAACAAAAGGATTAACATGAAAAAGAAAAAGAAAAAATAAATATATTAAAAAAAAGTTGTCTTCTCTTGCCTACCTGCGCCTCCCTGGTGCTCAATGCCATAATACCAAACACGATAAACAGTGATATGCCTGTTCTACTAGAAATCACTTTAGCTGAAGGCCTTGTTCTAATACTCTAAAATCAACTTCCTCTTTTCTAAATCATCCATACTGAGGATTGAAAATACTAGAAAGTTGTCTCCTTGAATGAAACCAAACATTTGATAGCTGGTCAAGGTTGTTTATATTAGAAATCCAATTAAACATATTCCTAAAATTCTCAATAATTTCTGGTCATACTATAATTATTGTATGATGTTTGTATAGCACCAATATCCACCTCAGCTCAGCTGCTCAAAGGCGCTTTGTTTTTCCCTCGATCATAGGATGTCAATCTCAACGGCACATAGTATTTTTCAATTTCAACTCCCTGGGGATCATACAACTCTTGCAGCCATTTAGGCGCACCAAGTTAATTTGGCTTTCCCATCCTTATGAGGTACCCATTCACAGCTGGGAGGACTGGGACACAGTCACAGAGCTTTGTCCAAGTTTACTGCACGTTGCTGTACCCACAACTAGGTGTCTGCACGTATTCATGTGGCCACCATCTGGTCATTTACCAATGGATTCGTGGGTTCGTTAAAGTGCACAGGGTTGTGTACTGTACACTAGGGGTTGTGACAACACTGAAAGAGTCTGCACACAAAGTTGATTCCAAGGTTTTTACACCTGGTCACAGGTGGGCTCGATGCCGGCACCTTAAGCTCGCTGGATCACTAGCCTGGCGTTCATAGCGCCTACAACAGGCCCACACACGTGGACGCACACTCACATGCACAAACACGTGCACATTCACATGCACACACACGTGCACAACTCTCCCGCAACCCGGTTGTCTTGCACTTCCACTTAAGGTGTACTCGATCAACTATTATAATTACCCCAAACAAAACCACCCCCACCCCCCATCCCAACCCTCCTCCCCCGTCCTCAGACTTGACACTGAATGTAACATGTTTCTTGTCCCACCAGTGATTTGTAACAGTCATTGCGCACGACTTCCCAGAACAGCTCTGTGACAGCTAATTCTATTCACTTCATCCACAACAGCGTAACATCAGCCACGTCACAATGGTTGAAAAAAGCATGGCTTTTCCTGGGAAATGTCTGAACATTGCTTACGCATCTGTTGGGTTTCAGGTTTCGTTATTCACAGAAAGTATTCTTGCGTAATATGTAGTTGGCGTATCTTGACAAACTAACAATAACGAGCATGTCAACACTTATGAATATGAATAATGAAAACAGACTGATGGTTGTGTCAGTGACAAAACACGATGATAAACACGGCATATCTACAAACGCTCGAAATTGTTGCATATATCATTGATCATTTCAATGTCAAACTAAGATATGAATGTTTTCTACCCATTAAATGTCAACTATTTAAAGCTTGTTTTAGGTTTTAATATTCGTCACGAGACAAAAGTGGTGCAAGTGGTGCTAAAACAACACCGTGATCAATGACGTTGTTTTTACCATATGTTTGTCATGCCTGAACCACACAAGCAGCTCAATGGTCTAAAGGTATGTTGTACAGAGTTGCGTCCCTTAGGAACACAAGGAACCTGTGATCGTGTCGCTGTATGGTTCTCGATTTCAGCTCCATATCCGTGCTCGTGGGTTTCAAAGTTGTTAACTGTTAACGTCGGATACCGGGAATACTCCGGGTTTTCCTCCCAGATTTAACGTACAGGCCGGGCTATAACTGAAATACTGTTCAGTCAGCGTGAACTCTCTCTATTTCCTTTACCGGCAATTATTATAAAAAACTTTTTCTGTCAAAAACTTCCATTATCTACTCCAAGTCCATATATATGATATTATATGATAGATAAACGAGAATGGCTATATTAGACATTTTACATAATCGCTTCAAAATACCTCAAAAAACGCCATATTGACAATTCTGAGAAGTGACTCTAAACTTCATATTATTATATTAATATACATTTAATAACACAGTGTACTTTTGAAAGTGGTCAAACTTCTGTAAAGTTTAACGCCGTCATGTTCAGGATTACTAATTTCTAAGTAAAAGTATAAATTCAATATAATCGTAAAGTTTCAAGAGAGACCTAGTTTTTACTTCCGGCACAGCAACGCCGTCTTTGGCGATTTAATAAAACCATCAAATGCATTTAGCACATGTCCATCGATAGCACACAAGCGATAACATTGACGTGAAATTGTCCGGCCTCGATCACCCATTCTGTGATGAACCTTTATATATTATATAGTGGGGACTCGAACATGGGTCTTGGCGTGACACACCAGTGAAACCCATGTGGGGAACATGGGTCTTGGCGTGACGAGTGAAAACCGTAACCACTTTGCTACCCCACCGCCCCACTGTGTGTGACATCGGGATTCGAACCCAGACTATCAGAGTAAGACGCCTGATCAGCAGCCACCAGCATTCTAACCCACTCAGACACCTCGGATTCCACAAAACCGTTATCGAAACCACATACCACTCTGACATGTGTGTAAAACTTGAAAAATAGAGCGCCTTTAGGAGAGTGGTCACTTGTAGCAAATGTCATTTTCTTAGCGCTGTACAAAATAAGAGGTAACTGAATCCTGGTTGGGACCAAACGCCCAATAATGATTCTAAAAAATGAAATGTAATCCCGGATATACATACAGTGATACATCGTAGGCTGAAAATACGTAAGAACAAAGTATAATTCACATGAACACGTGTAAAGATGTGAAGATTTTTGCTGTTTTCTTAAACCATGCAGTCCTAGAAGGCCTTAATACCTTAAAGTTGTGGCCTAAAATAAACTATTTAATAATAATAATAATAATAACAATGCGTCCAGGTTCACCCGAACCTTCTCTGCTGCATTTTCATCTTTAATCTGTAAAACAATAACAATGCGTGGACTTTTAAACTTTGAAAAATATGCAATAAGTGCCACGAGACAAGAGCTGAAGATTTATACAGATTAATGAATTGAAAAGTATGTCAGCATTAAAGGGGTTTCATCCATAAGAAAGGAATTATGTAAATACTTTATGGATGACAACTATTTTACTATCTATACACATAGAACTTAATTAAGCACCCCCTGTATTTTCGCAGTGATTTTAAACCTATCATTGCAAAAATGATCAAACATGGTGCATTATTACGATAAGCAGTTGAAAACGATTATTAAGCACCCCTGTATTTTTGCAATGATAGTGCTTAATAATTTAGTCATGTTTGCATCGTAGATAATGTCATGTTTACGCTGTCATGACCAAGGATGTCCATGAGCGTCAACAGGTGCGGACTATGGGTTTTGACATCATTGTTATTGGGAGAATATATATTATTTCAACAAGGCGCTTATTACCGACCGACCGAGTATATGGCGAGTACCTGGTTATAACGATGAAATTGGAATTTTGCGGGAGTGGATATTTAAATATTTTGAATTGTCGATGCTTCTTGAAAAAATCTCTGCTTAACAGTATTAATAAAATTTTTTTTTATGAACATATTTTATTTCAAAAGCTCTGTTTGTGTTTGTAGTCTAACGAAACACGCAGAAATGGTGTAGCTACACGACGGCCTACACATAATCGAACCAGACAATTCACCCGGAGATACTCATCGAAAACAAGATTAAAACGCAAACTCGCTCTTACCGATACCTTATAACGTCACCACCTTCTACAATAACAGTTTGAAATCTGCATCCGCTACAGACTCTTTATCGATTTACGAAGCCGACGCACCCGTGAAGATCCGGGTTAGAATGGTCATCAGCAACTCATGCTTGCCGAAAGAGGCGACTAACAGGATCGGTGGTCAGGGTCGCTCACTCGGTTGCCATCGTCTCCCAATTGCGTAGATCGATGTTCTTGATGCTGATCACTGGATTGTCTGCGCAATTGGATACGATCATATGTGTCAACCAAGTCAGCGAATCTGACCATCCGATCGCGTTAGTCGCCTCCACGATAAGCATGGGTTACTGAATATCAATTCCAACCCGGACTTTCACGGGTACAAGTAATTAGACAGCATTACATCATTATATATGCCGCAACCTACTCCAGTCACGATCAGTACAAAAATAGTACTAAACAGGCGTGCAAGTTTGTATATGAGAGACTGTCGTTGAGGCTACCATTGTCGCCGACGTCCATTGTCCCGATCACAAAGCGTTCGTAACGTTACGACATGTCGTAATTCTTTAGTGTCCTGCAGGCTAACGAATGTCGTAGCGCTACGAACGCTCGCTTTGTGGGTCGGGACCCTGGCAACCTGCTACTGGTTTAGCAATGGTGGGTGTATTCATCCGCGTCACTTTGTCAGCCAGACATGAGCTAGTGTACGTTGTTGTCGTATCGTGTTTCCGACAATAAGTTGTCCGAAAATACACCAGCATTTAGCCTAGTCTGGCTGAGAAGGATGTCCACACCTTTAAAATAAGGGGTGCGGGCAGTTAGTTATCAGGTTTCATTGGTGTATTTTATTACTTCTTACAAATCTGTTGACGAGCAAGCCATGTGAAATAAATAGCATGAAACGTTTTTGTAAGACCGAAATACAGATCCGTGATTGGCTACTCCATGGTGACGATCTAAAGTCTGACACTACTTTCCCGGTTGTAAATATCGATAAATTAGCCTCGACATTTTTACTTACGTCTGTACCGAATTTTTATTTAGAGTTTTAATAAATGTTCTTGGTTCTTATTTATTTAACCTACATCTCCGCCTTAATCATGCAAAAGCTATGGCCATATGTTTGTGCGGAGCGTCTCGCTATAGCAGTAAGCAGTTGGCCGGAAGACGTCACAAACGACCACTGCGTTATGTATTAATGCGCCAATGTAATCATGAGGAAAGGCAGAATATATGTCCATTCGGTGTTAAAATAGTGAGATGTTTAGGGTGTAAAAGAAACAATTTACTACACTCATGCCTGTCTGGTACAATTTTTCTTGCAACTGGTTGGTTTAAGCCTATCTAACCAGCTTGCGATTGTTAGATACGTTTTGAAACAACTCGTTTTAAATATACACATTGCCTTCTTGGAAGTGGTCAAACGTAACATGTGTTATATTTGTTAGTACACTTTGTCAGTTAAGGACAAATTTAGTACTTTTGAGGGTTGTGTCCTAATTGGCCTTCGAACCCACTCTCTGTAGGGCACTTAATCGGTAGCACACAAAGTCAGCGACCTAACCCACTGAGCCACCCGGCTTTCACAAAAATGGAAGTCTGACAGCTGGTAGTCTACATTACATACTTAGTGTACCCCCTCTGACAAGTGTAATTGGCAGGGGTGCCACTTCGGAATGCTTTTGTGGAAGCTGCGGTGGCTGAGTGGGTTAGATCGGCGACAGTACTGGCGATTAGGTTACATCTTCTTAATACGTATCCATTGGAATGATTACATGTACAATTTGTAGATTGATAGCATTAATCAGTAACAGTTCAGATTTATAGACATTATTTAAGTATTAATGATTAGTAGATATTTCAAATACACTCGTGCTACACTGAAATACGACGTGGAGGTCATATTCAATTTTACCTCCGTCGCCGTCAACAACACCGGCAACTTAAGATTAAGCAATATAAAATTTATATAGACGACATTCTCAGGGTACTAAACAAATATTTTGATAATTTGCCTTTTAATAATTTGTCTTTTAAGTGAGTGTTTGCAATATTCCAGCTAAATGGCATCGGTCTGTAAATAATCGAGTCTGACCTTTGAGACAAATAAATACATTTCAGTTTGAAGTTTATCTTTCATTTATTCCAATTGCTGAGACAGCTGAGAGAGATGACGATGACAGTGTTATGCAAGGTTTGTTCAACTACATCTGCTACTAACATGTACAAAAGGAAAACTTCAACTTCAATATAGCTTTTATATTCACCTATGTTTGCATGATATTATCATGCACATACTGATTTTAGATATTATGTTTGCATGATTATTTTCACCCTTCGGGAGCAACATAACTGTATACTGGATTTTAGATATGCACTAGTTTGGTGCTCAAGCTCGATGACAGGAAACGTCATGAGGAGCATCACGTGCGATGCGTGTACCCGTTGTTGATGGGGGTTCAACATGTGTGTGGTGTCTCGCATATGACTGCAAAATGCACGTGACTCTTGTGATGATGATCAGACATAAACTGACTGATTACGTCAATGACATCCTACATATGGTTGTTGTACCTCACATTTGGATGACCATCCTCTGACACAAGACCAGTCTTCGCGAATGGCAATACAGTGTCACAGTATGCACATGGCGTTAATGATTTCAGTACGTCAAATAATCCTACTCCTGGCCCGCCAGGATATACCTTGGCCCACCAGGATATACCTTAGCCCACCAGGATGTTAAAAAGGACTGTACTTGTTGACGTCTTACTCCCATAGTTATCACAACTACAAAAGGAGTAATCGGTTGTGCATGCTTTCATCTATGAATAAACTACTGTTTTCGTGTTCAGATTTGCCATTTCATTATTCCCCGACGATCCAATTATCTAGACATTAAGTTAAATCGAGGTCTGGATCAGTTCCCAAGTTAATAGTAACATATTGCTACTATAAAAATATGGGGCGTTGCGATACTTTTTTTCCATGTGTATTAAAGTAAATTTAGTTATTTTATTTGATATCTTAGTACACAGATATAAAGGTTTTTGAACACTACATAGCAAGATGTTTACAAGCTACTGATCCCATGACGACAACACTACCCAAAACGTTAGAACAAATTACAACCTTGATAAAAATATTTCAAAAGACAATTTTTACCTGTTTTGCAAATATACCGCCAGTTATAAAGGGTTGTGTTTGCTCTCTTCACATTAACATTCAATGACAACCTTACAAATAAGCATGACAATGGTTTCTCTATCCAACAACATAGGCTCTCTCGAAATCAAGAATAAACACTGTTCGCTTTGCCGATCCGTTTCGAACACAATGTACATACAGACAATAGTAAACTAAATGAAGCAGAAACTACTGGGAGTGTGCATGTGTGGGTGTGTTTCTATCTGATGGGAACGAATAAGGTATATTCAAAAGGTTTGAGCAATGTTACATGAGGTGAAGCTAGCACCTGTTAGTAACCAGGAAGTATTTAGTTATCGACTGGCTGAACTCATACTATACTCATGCCAATAATTAGGGGTGGGTATTGCAGAGAATTTTCATATTGCGATATATTGCGATGCGGAAGCATATATTGCGATATGTATTGCAATATATTGCAAGGATTATGTTTTTTAACAAAAACTACTTATAATCGAGTTAATGCTTGATTATAAAGCAAAAACACAACAAAATCACTATGATTGATAAACCTTTATAAAAACTTTTAATCATGACAAAATAAAAATGTAAGTAACATTTGGCACTAATGAAACAGGAAAAAGAACAATTAAAAAAACGGAAATATCCGAAGATTTCCGAGTGTTACGAAGTTTTCCGAATGCATGTCAAAATACCAGTTTTCGATCAGCGTTTCGCAATACGTATCGTTTTCATGTCTGAACCGGTATATACCGGTAAACCGGTTATATTGCGCAGCCCTACCAATAATGGTTGTCAACCCCTTCAATTTTTGTAATTGGAGAGGGGATGTGGGTAGGGGTTGTGAGGTGTGTGGGGGTTGGGGTGGGGAGGGGGTGACAACCATTATTGGCATGAGTGTATTACGTAAATGAGGGTTAACCATGCGTGTCTTCCATGAACGCTTCTAATTTTTATATTTACATTTGTTATGGGCTTACCTAATGTTCATTTATGCTTTACTATAATCTATTTTCCAGGATAATATACCCCGTTCCCATACTCAGCCAAGCAATTGGGTTGAGCAGCTTCATATTGATTTAATATTTTAATAACAATGTTTTCACACAACGTATCATCACAATAGGCTACAATGTGCGGGTACATACATCGCAAGAGGAATTGCAACCCATTTTGTATTTGAACTGGCGCACTCTTAACATCTTTCAGTCTTCTTTTCAGAATAAAACTTTCTAATTTTGGTTTTATATTAGCACAGTGATGAGTTTGCACAACCGCGATTAAAAATTAGATAAGAATAATCTGTGATAGTATATGGGAAACATCTTCTCAGAATGTGTTGGGTTAGCTTTGTTTGAGTGAGTGAGTGAGTTTAGTTTTACGTCACACTAAGCAATATTCCAGCTATAAGGCGGCGGTCTGTAAATAATTGAGTCTGGACCAGACAATCCAGTGATCAACAGCATGTGCATCGATCTATGCCATTGGGATACGATGACATGTGTCAACCAAGTCAGCGAGCCTGGCCACTCGACCCCGTTAGTCGCCTCTTACGACAAGCATGGGTTACTGAGGATCAATTCTAACCCGGATCTTCACAGGTCAGCTGGGTTTGAGCTGCAACAAGGTAGCCAGGAGATGTATGAATCTTAAACCAAGTGAGGAGCTACACTTGTCAGTTCACGAAAATACACACTCATTGGCATTGGATACTCAAGATGTATATGTGACGTGGATGGCGTTTTGTGAATGAGCGTTGTTTTATTCCGCTTTCATAAAAATCCCTGCACATATCGCAGCTTGGGTCTTTACATTCTATACACATCTAGGGAAAGTACCTTGCAATCCCAGGCCTTCGGTATGATAAACGGGCTCTTTCACCACCTGATGGGGTCAGAAAACTCGAAGCGACAATAACCTACATTCAACATTATACATTCTGAAGATATATTTTACCAGTTTGAATAATGAATTTTCTGTCTTGATATCTTTGCTAAAATGTTGAAACAAGAGTTGAATGTATATTTTCTAATGATTTGTGAGGCCTAACAATATGTGATTTCCCTTCAGCATCGAAAATTTGGCTTACACGTCTACTAATTCTGACGACATAGTCGCCTCTAACGAGAAGCATAGTCGGCCCTAACGACAAGCATAGTCGGCACTAACGAGAAGCATAGTCGCCTCTAACGACAAGCATAGTCGGCACTAACGACAAGCATAGTCGGCACTAACGAGAAGCATAGTCGCCTCTAACGACAAGCATAGTCGGCACTAACGACAAGCATAGTCGGCACTAACGACAAGCATAGTCGCCTCTAACGACAAGCATAGTCGCCTCTAACGACAAGCATAGTCGGCACTAACGACAAGCATAGTCGGCACTAACGAGAAGCATAGTCGGCACTAACGACAAGCATAGTCGGCTCTAACGACAAGCATAGTCGCCTCTAACGACAAGCATAGTCGGCACTAACGACAAGCATAGTCGGCACTAACGAGAAGCATAGTCAGCACTAACGAGAAGCATAGTCGCCTCTAACGAGAAGCATAGTCGGCACTAACGACAAGCATAGTCGGCACTAACGAGAAGCATAGTCGCCTCTAACGAAAAGCATAGTCGCCTCTAACGAGAAGCATAGTCGGCACTAACGACAAGCATACTAACGACAAGCATAGTCGGCACTAACGACAAGCATAGTCGGCACTAACGACAAGCAGTCGGCACTAACGACAAGCATAGTCGGCACTAACGACAAGCATAGTCGCCTCTAACGACAAGCATAGTCGATAGTCGGCACTAACGACAAGCATAGTCGGCACTAACGACAAGCATAGTTCCCTCTAACGACAAGCATAGTCGGCACTAACGACAAGCGACAAGCATAGTCGGCACTAACGACAAGCATAGTCGCCTCTAACGACAAGCATAGTCGGCACTAACGACAAGCATAGTCGGCACTAACGACAAGCATAGTCGGCACTAACGACAAGCATAGTCGCCTCTAACGACAAGCATAGTCGGCACTAACGACAAGCATAGTCGGCACTAACGACAAGCATAGTCGACGAGAAGCACTAACGAGAAGCATAGTCGGCACTAACGACAAGCATAGTCGGCACTAACGAGAAGCATAGTCGCCTCTAACGACAAGCATAGTCGGCACTAACGACAAGCATAGTCGGCACTAACGACAAGCATAGTCGGCACTAACGACAAGCATAGTCGGCACTAACGACAAGCATAGTCGGCACTAACGACAAGCATAGTCGGCACTAACGACAAGCATAGTCGCCTCTAACGACAAGCATAGTCGGCACTAACGACAAGCATAGTCGGCACTAACGACAAGCATAGTCGGCTCTAACGACAAGCATAGTCGGCACTAACGACAAGCATAGTTCCCTCTAACGACAAGCATAGTCGGCACTAACGACAAGCATAGTCGCCTCTAACGACAAGCATAGTCGGCACTAACGACAAGCATAGTTCCCTCTAACGACAAGCATAGTTCCCTCTAACGACAAGCATAGTCGGCACTAACGACAAGCATAGTCGGCACTAACGACAAGCATAGTCGCCTCTAACGACAAGCATAGTCGGCACTAACGACAAGCATAGTCGGCACTAACGACAAGCATAGTCGGCACTAACGAGAAGCATAGTCGGCACTAACGACAAGCATAGCATAGTCGGCTCTAACGAGAAGCATAGTCGCCTCTAACGACAAGCATAGTCGCGGCACTAACGACAAGCATAGTCGGCACTAACGACAAGCATAGTCGGCACTAACGACAAGCATAGTCGGCACTAACGAGAAGCATAGTCGGCACTAACGACAAGCATAGTCGGCACTAACGACAAGCATAGTCGCCTCTAACGACAAGCATAGTCGGCACTAACGACAAGCATAGTCGGCACTAACGACAAGCATAGTTCCCTCTAACGACAAGCATAGTCGGCACTAACGACAAGCATAGTCGGCACTAACGACAAGCATAGTCGGCACTAACGACAAGCATAGTCGGCACTAACGACAAGCATAGTCGGCACTAACGACAAGCATAGTCGGCTCTAACGACAAGCATAGTCGGCTCTAACGACAAGCATAGTCGGCACTAACGAGAAGCATAGTCGGCACTAACGACAAGCATAGTCGCCTCTAACGACAAGCATAGTCGGCACTAACGACAAGCATAGTCGGCACTAACGACAAGCATAGTTCCCTCTAACGACAAGCATAGTCGGCACTAACGACAAGCATAGTTGCCTCTAACGACAAGCATAGTCGGCACTAACGACAAGCATAGTTCCCTCTAACGACAAGCATAGTCGGCACTAACGACAAGCATAGTTCCCTCTAACGAGCAAGCATAGTCGGCCTCTAACGACAAGCATAGTCGGCCTCTAACGACAAGCATAGTCGGCACTAACGAGAAGCATAGTTCCCTAACGACAAGCATAGTCGGCACTAACGACAAGCATAGTCGGCACTAACGACAAGCATAGTCGGCACTAACGACAAGCATAGTCGGCACTAACGACAAGCATAGTTCCCTCTAACGACAAGCATAGTCGCCTCTAACGACAAGCATAGTCGGCACTAACGACAAGCATAGTTGCCTCTAACGACAAGCATAGTCGCCTCTAACGACAAGCATAGTCGGCTCTAACGACAAGCATAGTCGCCTCTAACGACAAGCATAGTTCCCTCTAACGACAAGCATAGTCGCCTCTAACGACAAGCATAGTTCCTCTAACGACAAGCATAGTCGCCTCTAACTAGAAGCATAGTCGGCACTAACGACAAGCATAGTCGGCACTAAGGAGAAGAATAGTCGCCTCTAACTAGAAGCATAGTCGGCACTAACGACAAGCATAGTCGGCACTAACGACAAGCATAGTCGCCTCTAACGAGAAGGAGTGGTTGCTGAAGACTATCCCGGATCTTCAGGTGCCGACATACCCTCATCTGTAGAGGTAGTACACGGGTTGGAAATGTGTTTTGTTGTTTGTTTTCTTACCCCCTAATCGGCTATATTTTAGCTGGATAACAGTGGTGTGTTAAACATCGCGTCTGGACCAGACAAACCAGTGGTCGATATTATGATCAACACATCGTGCAGCTCCACAGGAACTACAAGGATCCGATAGTCAGGTTCGGTGATTTATTTCATAACGGTTATGGTTCCACGACAGCGTTAAACGCTGTTCATAATATCAATCACTGGAATAGTCTGACACAGACTCGCACATAAACAGGCGACCGCCATATACTGTAATCGTATATATTTTCGCGGGGTGCAATTTTCGAGGAAAGTTCACAAAAGGCCTGTTCGCGCAGTTGTTTTTTCGCGCATTTCAAACACCTGAGTGATGGTATCCATCACAACGTTTTCACAATCGATAGACATGCAATGATCAAAGCTAGCTGCCATAATTGAATCGCGTTTGTTGTCAACATGTGATCGTCCAGCTACACTAATTATGACTTTTGGCGAAACAAAATATGTATACGTATCCATTTACTGTCAACTACACTTCATTTCGAGACGTGAGTAGACGCAGTATGTAAGTGATTGCTGTGAAATAAGTATACACAG